>NC_061079.1:1927657-2228538 GCF_021917145.1 Hypomesus transpacificus
TTGTGCCTATGTTTGTGTCTATGTGTCTGTGCGTGTGTGTGTAAAGCTTCCTGATCAGAGATCAGAGCTGAGGTGAGTGTAGGGGGGTAGACAGAGTGAGAGCAGTAATACTGAGATTACAGCTGAAACCAGCATGTTGTCTTTATAGACCAGTACAGTAGAGGAGTCCAGCACTCTGTCTCTGTCCTCAGCTGTGTGTGTGTGCGATCTCCAGTTGGTGTGTGGGGGTGTGTTTGCGTGTGTGTGTACACTCCAGTGGTGTGTGTGTATGTGTGTGTGGGTTTGCGGAGAGACAAAGTATGTGTAAGCAGCATCATGTGAGTTAAAGCCACACACACACATATATATATAAACACACAAACATAATTTATGCTCTAAATCAAGTAATGTCTATTCAGACAACACACTTGATCTTTAAGACTTTGATGAGCTATGTGGAGGCATGGATGGATGGATGGAAAGAAGAATGGAAGGAAGGAAGGAAGGAGGGATGAATGATACGAGAGAGGGTGAGAAAGAGAAGGAGGGATCGAGGGAAAGAAGGAGGGATGGTGGGATGAAGATGGAAGGATGGATGGAATAAGGGAGGGATGGATGGAGGGTGGAAGAAGGGTTGCTTAGCTGCTCCAGTAGAGAGAACAGTTTTTCTCAGAGTGGATGATATGGAGATTTACCTCTTGTACGACACACTCACACACACACTCACACAGTCCCTGAGCAGGTCTGCTTTACGAGCGAGCAGAACAATGATCCCAGAACCAAAACACTGTGGTTGTACGAGGAGGAGGGGGTGGAGGAAGAGGAGGAGAAGGAGCAGGAGCAGAAGAAGATGGAAGGAGGAGGTCAAAGCAGGCGCAAGAGAGGAGCAGGTGGAAGGAGGAGCAGGGGAATGAGGAGGAGCAGGAGAAAGAATAGAAGGAGGAAGAGGAGCAGGAAGAGGGGATGGCCAGCTCCACATGATCAACTTATGACTCATACTCAATATGAGGCGGCCATCTTGGTAAAAAACCAAGGACTACCCACTGAAAGAAGGAAACTTAACGTAAAGGTTAATTGCTTCTGTGTCTGAGAGGCAGCTGGGTAAAGAGAGAAGCGGGGTAGGAGGGGGAGGCTTAGACTGTCATCTTTTTTGTCTCTGTATGAAACACTTGCATCAATCTCCAATTACAAATACAGGTCTGGAAACAATGGGCACCAACAATTCTCAATTATTGGCAGGAAAAAGCTAATTTTTATGAACAATGATAAAAATAATAACAATAATTTCCCTCTAAATCTCTAGGGCGTTACAGCAGTGTAATCACAGCAACATTCTCTGTGTGGTATTACCTGTCACCTTCTCTGAGGAAAATCTTACCCAGTCTTTCTTCTCTTCTTCCTCTTAGATCAACACCTATTCTCTCCTCTTCTGTCTGTCTTCCTCTCGTCCTCTCCTTTCTGTCTGTTTGTCTGTCTTCCTCTCTTACTTCCCTGTCTGTCTGTGTTCTTCTCTTCCTCCCCTGTCTGTCTGTCTGTCTGTCTGTCTGTCTGTCTTCCTCTCGTCCTCCCATGTCTGTGTGTCTTCCTCTCTTCCTCCCCTGTCTGTCTGCCTTCCTCTCTTCCTCCTCTGTCTGTCTGTCTGTCTGTCTGTCTGTCTGTCTGTCTGTCTGTCTGTCTGTCTGTCTGTCTGTCTTCCTCTCTTCCTCCCCTGCCTGTCTTCCTCTCTTCTTCTCCTGTCTCTCTGTCTGTCTGTCTTTCTCTCTTCCTCCCCTGTCTATGTGTCTTCCTCTCTTCCTCTCCTGTCTGTCTGTCTGTCTGTCTGTCTGTCTGTCTGTCTGTCTGTCTTCCTCTCTTCCTCCCCTGTCTGTCTGTATGTCTTCCTCCCCTGTCTGTCTGTCTGTCTTCCTCTCTTCCTCTCCTGTCTGTCTGTCTGTCTTTCTCTCTTCCTCCCATCTGTCTGTCTATCTTCCTCTCTTCCTCCCCTGTCTGTCTGTCTGTCTTCCTCTCTTCCTCCCCTGTCTGTCTGTCTGTCTGTCTGTCTGTCTGTCTGTCTGTCTGTCTGTCTGTCTGTCTGTCTGTCTTCCTCTTTTCCTCTCCTGTCTGTCTGTCTGTCTGTCTGTCTGTCTGTCTGTCTTTCTCTCTTCCTCCCCTGTCTGTCTGTCTTCCTCTCTTCCTCCCCTGTCTGTCTGTCTGTTTTCCTTTCTTTCTCCCCTGTCTGTCCCCCTTGTCTCCTCCACCATGTCTGAACAGGGCTGCTCAATAATGGATTTCTTATTTCCTGTACAAACCCCCCTGTATGTGACACAGAGACAGGCTGTCTGTTTGGACAGACTCTCTGCATGTTAGCCCTGTATTAATATTGACAACCAGAAGCATGTGTCATAAATAGAACACTGGAATTTGAAATCAAGCATGTAGCTTCACATGGATGCTAGGCTCTGTATGTGTTTAGGGTTGAACAGGAGGAGAGGAGAAGAGGAGGGGGAGGAGAAGAAGTAGGACAGAGAGTCAATAGAGACAAAGAGAAGGAGGGAGAAGACAAGGAGATAGGGGAGGTGAAGGAGAGAGAAGGAAGAGACAGATTGGAGGAGAGATGGAGAGAGAGGGAGGAGAGATGGGAGGTGGAGGAGAGAGAGGGAAGAGAAAGAGAGGATGAAAAAGAAGGGAAGAGGAGAGGTGGAGGAGAGAGAGAAGTGAGAAAGGGAGGAAGGAGGAGAGGAGCAGAGAGAACAGAGTCCAGAAGTGGAGGAGAAAAGGGGAGTAGAGGAAGAGAGTTGGGAAGAGGGGGGGAAGAGGAGGAGAACAGGAGGGGTAGCTAGCTGGCTGTGTTAGCTGTGTTTAGTGGATCGTGGAGGCAGAGCAGCTTGCTGGGGCAGGGTGACAAGGATTAGAATAAATAGCCCTACATGAACGCTGGGAACCTTGGAGAAACAATACGAGTAAAAGCATAAACGTCAATTTAGAATGATAAAGGACTCAATCTAGCACATGCAGGGGAGATGAGGGAGAGGGAGGCAAGAGAGGGGGGAGGAAAGGACAGGGGGAAGGGGGGAGGGCAGGAGAGATGAGGTGTGGAGGCGGGTGGTGGAAATAAATGGAGGGAGAGGGGGAGACTGGGGAAGAGGGAGACAGGGGAGGAAGAAGGAGGAGGAGGAGGGGGGAGCCAGGGTAGTGTCTAGTGTGATAGCCAGCTTAGATGAATACGTTAGAATTTGGAGAGTGGAGCATTTTCCTGCCCTTTCTTCTCTCCCCCATCGCTCTCTAGATGATGAGAGGAGGGGAACAGAGGAAGAGAGGAGAAGAGGAGGGGGGCTGAGAGGGATATAGAGGGGGACAAGATAAATATTTGGACCACATTCTAAGTCGGGTCTCATTCCTCCTCTAATGACCTATCCATCGGTTGCAACTTCAGCTTGGAAACAAGCGCCTGCATGAGTGTGTGTTTGTGTGTGGGTGAGTGTGTGTGTTTGCATGTGGGTGAGTGAGTGACTGTTTGTGGGTAACTGTGTGTGTATACATGTGTTTGTGTGTGTGTTTGTGTGTGTGTGGTTGACTGTGTGTGTGTGCTTTCAGACATTGCACTACTCACTAACCGCCTTCAAACTGAGCTCCGCAGTGACAGGACCATCTATACTCCAAACACTTTATAATGCAACATATTCATATTTATTTCTGTAGCAGGAGTTAATGTGAGTGGGGCTACACTCCAGGCACACAGTGTGTGTGATTGTGTGTGGGTGTGTGAGTACAAATCTGCATGCTCTTTGCCTGATAGAATGTGTTTTCTAAGACACCAGAGATAGCACTGAGATAGGGAGAGATGGAGGGAGAGGGGGAGAGAAGATGATGATGAGAGAGAGAGGGGGAAAGGGAGGGAGGGATGGAGGGGAAAGGGAGGGAGGGATCGAGAGATTTAGAGGGGAAAGGGAGGGAGAGAGTGGACAGAGAGGGATAGGGAAGCAGAGGGAAAGAGAGGTAGAGGAAGAAGAACAGATAAATAATTCAGTGGCCGCATTAGTGTGCTAAGAGCCTTCCTCTCCTCTCTCATACGTCTATCCCATCCACCTTACTCCTCCTCTCCTTCTCTCCTCTCTCATACGTATATCCCATCCCCTCGCTCCTCCATCTCTCCTTCTCTCCTCCTCTCCTTCTCTCCTCTCTCATACGTCTCTCCCATACCCTTTTCTCCAGTACTCCTCTCCTCTCCCATCGTTTGCTCACTTCTTTCTAGGAACAGTGACTGTCTGCTGTTGCTCATATAGGAGATACACACACAAGAACATACACATCCAGCAAAAACAAAAAAAACTTTCTTAGGGGAAGGTACACGCAAAATAAATAAATAAAATTTCTGTTCAGTTGCTGGGGAACAATGTTTCCTGACATTACTACATACACACAGATTAGGTGACAGAGCACACACACACAGATCCGCTCTGGCACACAAGCTTTACCTTCAACTCTAGTCTACCTGGTGGTCATGTTTTCCACAGAATTTGAAACATAAATATTCACACTGAATAATACACATATTATACACTAACAATTTAGACAAGAACAAAGGCTTCAGGTTCATTTTTCAACTCGAATACCTGTGCTGTATGTATGTGTGTGTGTGTGTGTGAGCACGTGTGTGTGTATTTGTCTAAGAGCAACAAAGGCAGGAGAAGTCAGCCATGTTTCCTCCCTCATTTCGTATAAGAAATATGAGAGATATGAACCAGATGACTGGTAGAACATTTGACATCAGATCAAGAGATTACAGAAACAAATTCCGCTGTTTATGTCACTTTGGATGAAATAATAATGAACACATTATTATTATTATCAGTAGTAGTATTGTATACCTTCAGCATGGGCCTTAAAAACGACAGGCCCTCACACCGTGACATGAGTGATCACACACGTCATGCTGAATGCGTGCTGAAATGAAATGATAAGAAAGCCATATGAGTTTCATTCTATGAATTGATTCTGTATTTTGTCTGATTGGCTCGGCAGCCGTCTGAGTTCCTTGTCAGAGAGGAGAGTCGATATCCAGGCGTCTCTGGGCGTAACTGCCGACAACACACCCTCATCCACAGTCAAAATCAATCAAATATTTAACATTAAAAATCAATTCAATGGGCTGCAAAACCCTCCTAGTCAGGGAAAATATAGTTAAAATGCAGAGTAACCAACAACAAAAAGATGGGTTTACATTTACCAATTTTTGTATCTTTTTATCCAAAGCGAATTTACAAACAGTGCAGCAGAATGTACAGCAGAAGATCAAGGATCAGAAGTGTATATTTCTACAGTATTTCAGTGGTCTGAGTCAAGGAATAATCTGTGTTTACTAGTTGCATCTCAAAGTAGCCTGGATTAATTAATTTAACAGAGAATTATTTAGTCAATAATGAAGAATAATCTAATACAAATTTAGAATAATGTAGTGATGATGAGGAATAATCTAGTAATAATGTTGAAATCTAAGTATAATTCAGACTAAACTAGCAATAATGCAGAATAATGTATTAATGATGTGGAGTAATCTAGTAATAATGTCGATTGAGGTTGTCATACTGCGGAAGAACCTGCTAATAATGCAGAATCATCTAGTAATAACTCAGAACAATCAATTGACAAAGCACAATAATCTACTACTAAAGTAGTATAATCTTAATAATAATACAGAACAATCTGGAAATATTGCTGAATAATATAGTAATAATGTAGAATAATGTAGTAATAATGCAGATTAATCTAGTGATAATAACCATTGTACATTGTGTGGAGACACAGAAATTTCAAATAAGCTCGGTCACACTGTACAAAGTCAAATCCTGTTTGAACGAAAGACTGAAATTAGATTAGAAATCTAATTTAGAACGACCATAAATATATTCAAGGCTTGACATAGTCAACATTTGAATTTTGTGCCTTGAATAGAATAGAGGTGAATATAATTAACAGAGCTACACCGATGGTCATAACCACTACTCATGACTGATTGGAGTCAAAGTCAATGTCATCAAGACCCCAGCCCACAGCACCCTAACTCTTGCACTAGTCCACACAAACAAATAAAAAAAAATAAAAAAACTTGAATAAGACTACAATTCCAATTATTATTTAAATAGAAACAAAATTAACTGTGAGCTGTAACCACCGCAACCATGTATGTCGGCCAAAACTTTCCTCAGTACACAATAGTACAACATCAAAGTTTTGACTATTTTCTTTTCTCCACATTTGTTTCTGCAGTTGGCTGCCGTTCCCTAGCGTACTGTCATCCATGCTTCCTGCTCACTCATGTTCTCCTCCTCCCTCACCTTCTCCTGCTCTCTGCTCATCCGGCTCTACCTCAGCCAACAAGAGAAACACCCAAGCCCAATTAAAACACCCTCCTGCCTTCTGAGGAGGGAACAGAAGATGAAGATAAAGGAGAGGAAAGAAAGAAACAAAGAAGGAAACAAAGAAAGAAACAAAGAAAGAAAGAAGGAAGGAGCGAGACGGAGGATGAGAAACGGGTGTGAAGCCTCAATGGAGTTGTCAAGGAGAAGAAGGCAGCGCTCTCCTCAGATCGGCCTTTCTCTTTCCTCACTGCTAAAAATACTGCAGCAGTGAGAGAGAGACCGAGGAAAGAGAGGGGGAGAAAGAGAGGGAGGAGACAGAGGAGGGAGAGAGGTAGAGGGAGGGATATAGAGATGGAGAAAGAGGGGGAAAGGGAGAGAGGGAAGAGAGGAGAAAGATGGAGGGATGGAAAGAAAGAGGAATGGTGAGAGGGATAGAGAAGGAGGAGAGATTGAGAGAAAAATAGCAGGAGAATGAAAGAGAAAAGAAAGCAGAAGAGATAGAGAGAAAAAAGAGAGCAGAAAGAGAGAGTCTCGGAGGAGGCGCTGGGCTCGCTTTCTGAGGAAAACAGCCTGCCTCATATCTGTCTGACAATGTAGGTTAACTGTCTGCAGTCATGGCACAAAGTCTGATTCTGAATAAATGTGTGTGCGTTTGGTGTATATGTGTGTGTGTGTGCGTGCTCATATCAGAGTTTGTTTTGAATTAACTGGACAGAAACAACATAGGCATGTCATAGTATTACTCTGTATTACACACACTGAGCATCTGCTGAAGGTGACCAACACGTTGCCTGAATGAATAAATCCCTTTATTCACTTCCATGACCCTGCTTCTTTGGGGTCCTCGAACAAATGGTTATTAAAATGAATCATAAATCATGCTACGAAAAAAAATATTGCACATTGTTAAAATGTAAGTCATAGTTATTTAATAATTATTATGGATATTTCTCTTGAGTTTATTTTAATAAAATAGAAAGAAACAAAAAGTGATCAAACAATGCACAAACAAAGCTTCTGTTAATTTAATAGATAATCATTTTAAAGATTACAATAATTATTATTAATTAAAAATGTATGTACAATTTTGTGCATAAAGCAAATAAGAAGAGAAATTTATTAAGTGTCACCATTAAGCTGAGCTTTGAGAATAAGTCTCTTTCAGAATTAAAATAAACTAAATGTTTGTAAAATGTATTTGATAATATGAATAATTTGATCATATAATCTTTTTATAAAGTCTCTTTAAAATGAGGAACAATTCATTTCAGAACTTTGCAGGAATTGTATTTCTGAAGGACTGTTCTAAGTAGTGTGTTTTTTATGTTGTTTTCATTTAATAACAGTTTTATCAGTATCTTGTGTTTCTACAAGAATGATAACTACATAAACGGTTCCAGTCTGTAACACACTGTTTTTAACCTACATGACATGAACTGACACGTTTGAAAATATATATATATTGAACAATTCTTCATTGCTATTTAATACATTTTAACATTTGAATAATTTCAATGTACAATTTTGTTTAATTAGACTCCTGCTGCATGCCCGATTTCATTCACAAATGACAGTCCAGGGATGGAAGCCAAGTTATCTACATACCAACCCGAGAGTTACAAAACCTGTACTCATCAACACCAACCCGAGAGTTACACACCCCTTGCTGTCATCCACACACCAACCCTAGAGTTACACACCCCTTGCTGTAATCCACACACCAACCCGAGAGTTACACACCCCTTGCTGTAATCCACACACCAACCCGAGAGTTACACACCCCTTGCTGTCATCCACAAACCAACCCGTGTGTTAGTGTTTTTCGCTACGTTGCCATACACATATATGAGCCTGTATGACCCTGACCCACCTGCCCTCCCTTGTGAAAGTCTCTGCTTACACCAACAGATAAAACGGCAGGGTTTTAGCAGGCCCGCCTCTCCCACCGCAGATCTCCCGGCGGTGTTTATCACCATGTCAGACGCAGGAGACTGAAGGAGAGCTACAACCTCGTCAGCTCATCCGTTAGCGGATGATGGATGCCTTCTCCTGTGACAGGTAAACCAATTTGGGGCCGGATGCAAAGTCGCTCCAGATTGGGCAGTAATCATGTTGGTGCAGAATTAGCAGAGCTACACCGACGGTCATAACCACTACTCATGACTGATTGGAGTCAAAGTCAATCTCATTAACACCTCAGCCCACAGCGCCCTAACTCTAGCATTAGTTCACACAAACAAGATTTTTTTTTTATAAACAAATACATCTAAGTTCCTCCTCCTGCTTTATTATGTTGATCACTCACCAATTTGGATCGGTCCAGGAGAGAAGGAAAAAGAAGAGAAAAAGAGACGTGAAAGAGACGGAGAGAAAAAGACGAGCACATAAAAGAGAGCAGGAAAGAAGGAAAGAGGGAGAGAAGAAGAGGAGAGATGGTTCTGAGGGAGTCTTCCACTGGGAGATCTCCTCTGTTCCAGATCGACCAGAAGCAGCAGAACCCCATGATGGCTGCTTATTCCCAGTAGAGTGACTAAGCCCACTTCCACGAGTACCATTACTGAGGAGGAAGAACATAGACCCAGACACGGAGAGACAAGACCGAGACCCAGCCAGGCGGCACTCCAATCCCTTTCACAGCAAGCCAACCCCTGACCCCTGAACAATGGGAGCCTTCGGCACGGTAACTTCAAAGTTGTTGTCAGGCAGAGCAAGGAGGGCCCCCGAGAGAAGATAGGTCCGCTTCAAGAGGAGCCGTCATCCTGACAGACAAACCCAAACCCCGGCTGAAGCACACATACAAAACAATTATTGTGCCACCATCGCTTAACGTGACGACAATTTTAATTAGAAATTCTTCTGTTTAAATGGAGGAAGTGTGGCAGGTATCAGAATTAAATAAGGTTGTGTATGTTAAAAGGAATGTTCTAGTGCAGTGTTTCTCAAACTTTTTCAGACCAAGGACCACTTGGCCAATAAATAAAAACTCACGGACCATCTAACTAAATAGTAGGCTATATCCCCGGAACAACAGGCCTCCAGACCTGGCACCATACAATTGTTAGCGGCACATGATTTTCTAACGGATAATGTAGGCCCTTCTGCTAATTATAATTTCCACTAAGAAAAAAAGTTTTGAGACTGCTTAATGATCCGAGTGTTAATCAAGCACGACGTCAATGCCAGACGTTGTAAATATTCTTGCCCAAACCTTGGATATATGGGTTTGATGTGATGCAGATAGGGATTTCCACACAAAATGTTTGGCCATTATTTGAGCGCAAAATAGTTTTGGGAGATTTATGTAAAATAAACAGCCGTTTTTCATTTGGTAAAACCTTGTCTAGTGATGCCATCACTCCGGTCCTGCTCCCATCCATCCTCCCTGACGCGTATCGTTACGGTTGGGCTGCCCGGCCCAGTAATCAGTGGCCTATCTGAGAAAACTTTTTTGAAAAGACGGGCTATGGACCCAACCAACTATTTGGGAGGGGAGAACTCCCTCACGAGAGGCTCTGGTACAACCCATGCAGAGGCTGCAAAGTCAGAATGTGTAACGTGTGGAGCCCATTTTAATAGCCTACTACTGACTGTGTTTTCTTCGTTCTGAGGTTGTTTGTAAAAAATATCGCAATAATTTACTTGTGACCGTCGCAGACCACTACGGGGGCAGTGGCGGACCACCAGTGGTCCATGGACCACACTTTGAGAACAACTGCTCTAGTGACACAAGGTTGTCTATCATCTCCTCCATGTAGCACGCCAATTTTGAATCATCATTTGGTGAACTATATACAACAATATAGTGAGATGTTAATGGTTCAAATCCACAGAATGATTTGATGATGGTATGGCACGTAGAGGAGCTTTAACGGGGTCTAACAGAAATATGTTTTTAAATAACTCCCTATATCATTGTATATTGTCTTCTTAATAAATAATAAAACAAAACACACAAAAAAATCGATATAAATTAGATTTTGAAATATTTCTTTTAATTTCATATCAAATTTTGTTTCGAAAGATTCCATTCTATGTTCCCGCTGTTTCATGCCATTAACAAGGGAAAGAGAGAGTAAGAGAGGACAGAGAAAGAGCGAGAGAAAGAAAAAGAAAGAAAAAGGAAACCAAGACAAAGGCTTCTTCTTGTCCTGTTCTGCCTCAAGCTGAGGCTCAGTGTGACATCCAGGTAATCATCTTCAATCCCTTCCTCACTCGCTCCTCTCCCACTGTGCCCAGCACCGACCAGCTAAGCACCAGCAAACCTAGAATTACACTAGCCCAGCCTAGCCCACAACTAAGCTAGCCCAGCCTAGCCCACAACAAACCTAGTGGCAACCAACCAAATTAAATTGGTTAAACTCCCTCATCAGCATAAACACTGCCCACCCATTCCATCAAAGAGCTGGCATTTTTGATGGCGTAGCTAGTTTACCTACAGTATTTACAGAGGGTTTAGTAGGTGTTTGGTAGTACCTGTGGTCCCAAATTCAAATCCTGTTTTGAGAGGAAGCCATACTGATGGGAGCAGCAACTACCCCTGTAACATTAGCTCAGTCTAGAACTAACCTAACCCAGCCTGGAATTACTCTAGCTTATGTACAGTCCCTTGTGAAGGCTTGTCTCATTATCCACATAGCTGCCTTTACACCCATGTAACCGTACACTGTGTGGTGTCACACACAGACATGCACGCACGCACACACACACTGACACACTCAAACACACACAGGTCGAGGTTTGTTCCCTTTTCGCTACTACAGTCTGGGAGAACAATCGAATAAACAGACTACTTTCCCCAAAATCATTTGAGGAAAATATTAATTTTTAATTACGGTTTGAAATCTGCTTTTTGACTGGCAAGTGCCATGTTGTAGCCACAGTCAGGGTCTTACTGAGTCAGACTACATTGTGTTTCTCCTCTCAGCAAACTGCCTTAAATTTCCCATTTCACCAGAGTTCTCTATTCCACAGCATTGTGTAGTAGTGCCTTCATTTTACCCCAATTGTAGAAAAATATTTTATCCATTTTTCCTGTTGTGATTTCTTTCAATCTTACCTCAAAGTACCTGTGGCATATTTAGTACTGTTTCTTTAAGGGTTTTAAGAATACACAAAGAATTTAATTATAATGAAAAGATAAAAGAACAACTGACATACAGTGGATTATGTATTTTATTTACAGGTTTATTTAAACCTGCTGTTGAATAATACAACCATGATTAATCACTGTTTAAAACCCGTTTCATCCCAGTTAAAATGGGCAACACAACAGCCCCCGGAGTACCTAGGAGCTCCAGCGCTGTGAGTGTTGCTGCAACTCCAGATCATTCAGGTCCATTCAAATGTGTTTTAATGTCTGATTTGAAGTGGAACTTAAAAATATGGTAATACATACTCATGATTAAAATTACCTCTTTGGAGATGGTGGTAATTTTAGTGACACGATGGGAAAAGAGTATGGAATTTCCATTTTCAAATGACAAATACCCATTATAATCCTGCCAAACGAATGTATTGAATGTTAGGATCTTTTACATATTAAAACAGGATAAGGCCTATTACAAATACCTATTGTGTCAAATTACTGATACACGTTATCAAATGAGAATTGTTAAAAAAATATGTGTAGCTGAACACATTCATACAAGTACTTTCTAAATAAATAATACATAAATTGTATATATAAAACACATATTTTGCATTTATTACAAATATTATATTAGAATGATATTTTAGACAGTTGTGTGGTTTATTACAGTTGTGTGGTATATTTCCAGGACAGTGGTGTGGTATCTTACAGTGGTGTGGTATTTTACAGTGGTGTGGCATATTACAGTGGTGTGGTATATTTCCTGGTCAGTAGTGTGGTATATTACACTGGTGTGGAATATTTCCAGGACAGTGGGTCTTACCAGAGGAAGAGGGGGGCTGGGATGGAGGGGCGTAGGCGTGGAGGAAGTAAGAATTGGGAGAGAACTCGTCGTCCGAGGGGGGCTCCAGCATGGCGTGGGGGGGGCCACTGTCCAGCAGGGGAACTTGGCACTCTCGTATGGCCAGGGGGGCAGGGGGGGGCTGGCTGCCAGAGGAAGAGGATGCGGGAGGGAGGAGGCTGGGGGGCGGAGGGGGAGCGGGGGGGAGGAGGCTGGAGGAGGGTGTGGGAGGTAGGGGACGACCTGGAGAGGGGGGAGAGGTAGATTTCATTCACGATGAATGATTCAATCCAAGCACACTAGATAGGATTCATCTTGGCACATTGGATGGGGTTTGTATGTGCACACTAGGAGGGTTGTGTATATACACACTAGGAGGGTTTGGTATACACACTAGATGGGCACACTACTGTAGAGTCTAAACTGAAGTATACTGAGTGGAACAACAATTGGACATCCATTGATACAAGAGAACAGTTTAAATATGTGTTTGTGTGTCTGAGTTGAACCATAAAAATCCTTGAGGGAGGAGCACCAGAGGACAAGGGCATAGAGAGAGAGAGTATGGAGAGACAGGCAGAGAGGGAAAGAGAGAGTATGGAGAGACAGACAGAGGGAAAAAGTAGAAGAGAGAGAAGCAGAAATAAAGAAAGCTATTTGCTATTTAGACTAGAATGCAATTTGGATCTGAACAGACAGTACACATTTGGAGACTACCTGACCACTGTGTCTGGTCAAAATCTAAGGAAAACGTTACTTACATAAGATAGTGACAGATTCAGTGAGCCCAGCCCGGCTGTAGAAACAGGCCGTCACAGGCTGACCTGCTACTCAGGGAGGAGAGCCTTTGCTCTCTCTGCTCACAGGGAGGAGAGGCTGTACTCTCTTTGTATTCTATTTTAATCCCAATTCCTCTGTTTTATTCACACTATGTAATGACATGTATACTGTACATAATGTTTGCTTTGGAACTAAAAGCATTTTGCTTAGAGATGTATTATTTGTATTTATTTTTATAAATGTAATTGCATCATAATTCATATTTTTGTTCAATCATATATGGCTTTGGCAACAATGCTCACTCATTCATGCCAATAAAGCATTATTGAATTGAATAGAGAGACAGGCAGAGTGAGAGAGAGAAAGAGGTAGAGAGAGACAGAGAAAGACAGAAAGGCTGAGAGACAGACAGAGAAACCGGTAGAGAGAATAGAGAGACAAGAAGAAAGAGACAGAGACAAGCATAGAGAGACAGAATCGAGAGAGACAGGTAGTGTGAGAATATAGAGACAGTCAGTGAGAGAATATAGAGACAGGCAGAGAGACTAGAGAGACAGGCAGAGAGAATAGAGAGACAGGCAGAGACTTGGCTCTGAAGTGCATCCACTCCCTCTGATAAACCTGGCTCTTTCACAGCAGATCAACTGAAAGCAGGACGGCTTTGATGTCTAGCAGCCTTTTAAATTAACCATCATGTAAGCTCTTTTATTTATGGTGGAAAAGAGGAAATGAAACGTTTGACGGTGACCTTGAGGAACACAGAGCTACAAGCCAGGGGACATTTCCACTTACATACTTTTGAGTTTGTACCGGAGTATATTTATTTTTACCACCAGAGTTTGTTGACTTACTCAGAATGTATGACCTAACTCAGAAGGCCTTTCTGTAAGTTTTTACTCCGATCCCAGTCTAGCACACTTAGTTCAATTATACATGTTATTTTTGGATAAGTCGACAGTCTAATACAGGTTCAGCAAAATGGCTGACAACAACCAACATATTCTATAGTCATCTAGCCCAGGTTATAAGAAGTTGTACAGACTCTACCAACTGAAAGCCAACTGACTTCATAAATGTATAGACATTTACATGTACATTTAGCAGACGCTCTTATCCAGAGCGACTTACAGCAAGTACAGGGACATTCCCCGAGGCAAGTAGGGTGATGTGCCTTGCCCAAGGACACAACGTCATTTGACACGGCGGGGAATCGACCTTCTGATTACTATCCCAACTCCCTCACCGCTCAGCCATCTGACTCTCCCTATAGACAGATTTATCATGTAATATTAATTTGGGAATGTTTTTTTTTTTTTTACAATCAATGATCCATTTCTAATGTAATACTTGTTGGTGATAAACTCAGCAATTTTTGTTTTACCCATTTTAACTTAATTACAAAATATACAAAATAAGCTTTCACAGTCAGTGACAGTAACTTGGCTCTTGGCTCAACAGAAATGCTTCTAAAAATCTTTTGAAACTAAATTGCCGACTATATCCTCCTACAGATCTACAGCAATCTAACCGACTGCTTTTTAAACCGCAGGAAAACAAAAGAGATTTCCTGTCAGATATTTCAACAGTTGCCAGTTGGGATGAAGCAGCAGACTAGCAGTTCAATTTCAAATAGGGCTGCAACAAACGATTATTTTGATAATCGACTAATCTAATGATTATTAGAACGATGTATCGACTAATTGTTGAGAGACATTTACCCATGTCATTCACTATTTACTGTATTAACAATTAACCTATTGACAGATGCAGTACTTTACCTTATACTGTATATCCTTTTGTATGTCATATGAAACCAAACCAGGGTGAGTGATAAGACATTACATTTTGGGATAAACTCACAACATTTCACAACATTTCTCTCATACCGTAGCAAAATGTCCACAGACAGCAGACAGTAGCGCACAACCATTTTAATGACACTCGGAAATTAGACTTCCAGTACAACTGGAACACACCTAGTGTTAAATCCTTTTTATAAGTGAACGGAATAAGAGCGAAAAAAAAAAAAAAAAAAAAAACATTATTGCAGTAATGGGATGTTTTGCAAGCGATCTAGCTTACGAGTCAGGGCAGGTTTGATTGTCGTCACACCAAGGTGTTAAAAGGCCTATGCGTGAAATAAGAGAGGAAACCAGCCCGTGTTATCAACTGGTGTCGCAAACAGCAGCTGTCCTGGCTAGTTGTATGTGTACTCTCATGCCGGGATGTTTCCACTTTAAATGCTCCAACATGCACATTGTGCTCCTATGAAAGACATGTTCCGCCCTGCATGTATGCATAGCAAAGGTCTGCTAGTTTGGCTTCGTTTGCAGTCCGACATTCTTTAGCATTACAGTCTAGCGCTAAAGTGCCGCTCTGATCAAATTGCGTTATTGCAGGCCCTTAAAATAGGTCAAATGATTTCAAACGACTAGTTGACAACTGAAATACAAATCGTTTCAGACAAAATTTCAAATGCAAGAAGTTGGAGTGCGAGGCCAAAACAACAAGTGTCGACTGTATTGCATATGAGGGAGACATGTTTTGAGCCTCAAATGCGGTTTATGGGAGTTTCACAAAATGATTTGCTGTAAATAAACCTGCATGGCCTCAAGCAACCAAATAGAGTAACAGCTAAAACTGCAACATCCGTTTATTCCTAAAAAGAAATTGCACATACATCCCTTCCTCTCAAGTGAGATTCTGTGGGGCCGTGAGACTGGCTTTTTAAACCACATGTAAAAAATAAATTAAAGATTAAAGATTTCCTTTCAGACATTTCAACTGTTAGGTCAAGGCCAGTAAGTGACGGAGCATGGTGGATGGTGTGTGGGGTGGTGAGAGAGAGCAACGTGAGGACCAGGAAGAGGGGCAGGAGAGACGTAAGTGCAGCTGGTTCTGGGACGGGACGTTTGATGTTGTGAGAACGTAGAGGGTGAAACAGGAAGTGGCTGCTGTATGGGAGGAGCCACGCAGAAGCCCAGAAGATTGGCCACACTGAATTAACCACAAAGACTTGAAAGAGAAAGAGAGGGGACAATAGAGGGGATGGGAGAGAGGATGGCGGGGGAAGCAGGCGGGGGAAGCAGGGCGTGGTGTCACTCTTTATGCTTGACATTTTAAACTATTAAATTCCTCCTTTCAGCTTTGACTGAATCTCATCTCATCCCGTGCTCTGCGGTCTCTGGGTCTAATCCAGCTGAGACCCGCGTACCAACAAGGCTCCCTGCACACCCACCCAACACCCAACATCCAAAATGCAACGAAAAACATCAGACGGGGATTTGCCTTTTGTCACATGAAGCGCGTCGCCTAGAATCGGTTAGCAACGGGAGTGGCGTCAGTACAAAGGAGGAGAAAATAGGGAGGAGAGGAGAGGAGAGGAGAGGAGGAGGGTTGGAGAGGAGACAAGGAAACAATGAGAGAAGGATATGAGGAGAGGAAGAGAGGAGACGAGAAGGAAAGGAGGCGAGAAGGAGAGGGAACACACTCCTGAGAGTGTGTACACGTCACACACCCACAACACAGTAATGTCACCCTCCGGTTGTCCAGATGTGCTTTTGGCCTAATGATTAACAACTTGGTTCAAGGAGTGGTGACACGGTTCAATCCCCACTGGGGACAGTTCATACACAAGTGATCTGAGTCAACAGAAACACTGAGACAGAACATTACATGCCCCCTACACACATACACACACTCACAGAAATACTCCTCCACACACACACCCCTCCACAGACACGAACACCCTTCCACACACAAACACCCCTACACACTCACTCACACACACCCCTCTACAGACACACACATCCCTCCACACACACACGCACACACACACACAAACACACACACACACACCCCTACACAAACACACACACACCCCTCAACACTCACGCACACACCCCTGCACAAACACACACTCCTCCACACACACACACACCCACGCACACACACACACTCTGCATGGGGAGGGGGTGCGATCTTGGGACAGGGGGAGGGTTAGGTTTGAAGAGCAGGTCAGACTGGTGTATCAGAGTCAGTTACCTTAGTCTGGGCTACAGTATCACACTGCATGTGTCTAGAATATAATCATATATATGCTGTATATTACAATGGACAGGGATCCATTTTACCCTCCAGCTCAAACAGTCTCCATCTCATCTCCATAGTTACCCTTCACATACAGCCATCATCCTCAGCTCGTCGCCACGGGGACAGTGAATGAGGTGGATGGGATAGAGGAATGAGAAGCCTTCCTCACCCCAAACCTTTCTCCTTCCCCCACTCTCCCGTCTCCTCCTCCTCTACTCCATTTCACCCCCTGAGAAGGCATGCCTGGTCCATCCCTGACTATCTTCTGCTGACATGTCCAGGAAACCAGCTTCCATTGCTACCAGGAGGGAGCAAATTGGCCTTTGTTTTGATAGTATTTAATGTTCTTGATTTGGAATATATTTCCATATTACTGTAGAAATGTAGTAAATTCCTGTCTATTCAATTTTGTCTTATGTTAGGTTTAGAATGTGAGTTTTTCAGTTTTGAGTATGTAAACGTGCAAATGAGCTTGGCAAATGTAGGTACATACAGTTTTAGTGGTGGTTGTGTCTGAGAGAGAAAATCTCTCAGACAAAAAACATTGAAAAAAATGTTGTGTATGTCTTTTGTGCCAAAGCAATGAACAATGATCCACAGTTTAGCCAACATAGATTGCTGTTGTGCTCATTGTATCAAGAGTTTTGACAATATGACCTAAGTATTGAAAAATAAGTCCTTGCGATTGTGAAAAACTGTAATATCCTCTCCTCCTTCACCTCCTCTTCCTCCATGTGGGGTCACTGTGCAGTCTCTCTAAACCCAGCAGGTTCTAACAGTGACATTTAGAGTCATCACAACAAATCACACACAAATTGAATCACACACACACACGCACACACACACAAAATCGCTGTTCCTGCAAATTGTACCCCAGCAATACTGTCAGCATTCCACATTTATCCCTGTGGAGGCAGTTGTCTCTGTGTGTGTGAGTTGCGTGTGAATGTGTGTGTATGTGTTGGGGGGGCAGTTGTCTAAAAGCTGGTCTGGTAACAAGCCTGTGAGTGTGAGTGTGTCTGGGTGTATCTGTGAGTGTGCGCTATGTTGATCGATGACTGGACAGTGCAGCAGAGTCAAAGGAGTTTGACCTCGTCTTTCAAACAACACCCCTGAGTCGGGGCTGTGCGAGGCTTTAAAACAAGTGCCTCGCCTCCGTCTAACAAGGAGGACAGAGAAGCTGGGGGAGAGAATGATTTATACCTCCTCCCAGCACCAACAAGCCCCCAGCCACTTCATGAAACCCACACACACAGTAACAAGGCCACCTAGAGAGCTTAATACAGGTGGAGGGAGGATGGTAGACTTGGATCTAACAAGCCTCTTACTATGTCTTTACCCCTTGCGGTGCATGTAGCCACCTGCAGCTGAACCTGCATCTGCAACGCAACACCAAAGCGCAAAACACACCATGATCAGTAAGGGGGCAGCAGGGCGGGTCAGGGGGAGCAGCAGGGCGGGTAAGGGGGAGCAGCAGGATGGGTCAGGGGGGGCAGCAGTGGGGCAGTCGGTGGCAGTAGGGTGGTGGGGCAGGGGATGGTGCAGGGGGGCACCATGAAGGAAGAAGGGTGGGGAAGGGGGGGTCAGCAGGGGGCAGCAGGGGGGTAGCAGGGGGAAGTAGGGGAGCAGCAGAGAGGCTACATTGGGGCAGCAGGTTCCACAGAGAGGTACAGCACCTGCAGTATCAATCTGTCAGCCTCATTAGGAGACAGGGTCTGGAGGAGACACAACCTCAGGGTTCATTAGTGTCTCTAGCCCTTCCTCCATCCTTCCTGACACCTCGCCATCCCCCTCTTCCTCCTCTCCTTCTCCTCCATATCTGCCCCTCCTCTCCTTCTTTCCATCTCTCCCTTCTCTCCATGTCTCTTCTTCTCTTTATCCTCCTTACTTCTCTCCATTTTCTCCCCCCACCTGTACATCCTCCCATCTTCCCTCCATCTCTCTCGCTCCTTCCACCTCTTCATCCTCACTCCCTCCTTCTCCATCCCTCCCCCTTCTTCCACCTCTCCCTCCTTCCCTCCATCTCTTCCCCTCCCTCCACCTCACCCTTCTTCCGTCCTTCTCTCGGCCCATCGTCTCAGAGCACAGACCAATCCTGCCTTTCCATCAGCAGTCTGTTCTCTGTAATATATGTGGAGTATAAATTACTTATCACATTACGTTCCATTCCACTGCCTTTGAAGTAGAGTAGGCTACACACACACACACACTATTTATATCTCGGTCGGCAATATGTATCAAAACTGGCCTACTTTTTTTCTAACCCCCCCCCCCCACACACACACATACTGTTTGGGTTCTGTCCACTACACCCCCTATACAGGCACTCCATCTCTCTTTCCTTCTCTCTCAAACTCCCTTTCTTTTTTTTTTATTTCAAATTCTTAAGAAGTTATTGGCCTCTCCAAAGATCAAAGCTGTGAAAAACAAGCTTCTTACAAACCAATGAGAGCACAGTTTCTCTGATCTTCACAACTCGTTCCGCCTCCGATCACCTCCCTTATTGGTTGGTTGGTTTGTGTTCTCGGGACCGTCGAATCGGCGAGCATCTTGTCTATCTCTCTTTCTTGCCCTTTATCTCCATCTATCTATCATTCTCACTTTCTGTATTTCTCTGTCTCTCTCTCCCACTCTATTTCTCTACATTTCTCTATCTCTCCCTTCACATTCTCCATTGCTCTTGCTCTTGCTCTTACTCTTTCCATATATCTCTCCCCCTTTTCCACTCCCCCTCTCTGTCTCTCTCTCCCTCTCTCTCTGTGTTTCTGTCTTCCTCTCTCTCAGTCAGTCTCTCTCTCCCCCTCTCTCTCTCCATCTGGAGTGAAGGACAGAGGATCACTCTGAAGCGTTCTCTCCCACATCACTATTAATCCCCAGATGTGGTGAACATCAGCCTTTGAAGTTGGGGAGATACACAGGTGCCAGGCATGTTGTCTCCCCCACGACGCCGCTAAACCACACACCGGCCAGAATGCATCTCCTCGATCGCAAAGTCTCCATCATTGCTTCTCCTTAGTTTAAATGACAGCGTGCAGAGAGCCAATGTGTAATTTGAGACACAGTAGTGACATACCCCTGGACACACACACACTCTCCCTACCCCTCCTTAGCTCTCTAATGCCATAACTGTCAGCTTGCTTTAGCTGGCACCCAGGGGGCAGACAGAATGCATGCTGGGAGGTAAACTCCTGTCAGTCACCTGCCACTTGCATGACATCCACGGGCATCAGCGTGAGTGTGTCCCTGTGTGTGAGTGTCCCTGTGTGTGACCCTTTGTGTATGACCCTGGGGCTAGTCTGTGGTCATCAGCAGACAGAGGCTGGGGCAGATTAAAGCATGCAGGACAAATTACTATATATTATGATACCCTGCGCATTACTACTTGCTCATGTAGGTGACCTTGGGTGACTTGAAGGCGCCTCCAAATAAAATGTATTATTATGTTGTCTATCAACACTGCCTAACAACAATACAGAGTATGGTACAACGTATAGTATGGTGTAGGATAAAACTGTATAGTATCATATTCTATAGTATGGTATAGTATAGCACTGAGTAGTATGGTATCGTTTAGAACTGTATAGAATAGTATAGCACAGTGGCGATTTCGAAACATTTTAAATGCATTAGAACACGTTCATATCGAAGACGAGTTCGTTCAGAATCAGCTACATATATTAGCAGGTCGACTGACTGATTTCCTTCTCATACATGCCCCTACTGCCACAGTGCATTTTCCTGTTGAAGCTCAGCTTCCATGGACTTCAATGAGGCTGCTTTGAACAGTTTCTTTCAGTGCTTCGAAACTATACGGTCATTGAATAAATACTGCGATTATGTTTCGCCCTGGATGCTCAGCATCTCTGGGGGTGAATGGAGGAGTGGGCTGGCCTGGACGCTGGGCTTCCGCGTGATGATTGGAGGGTCTGTCGATAGACTGCATCTCCTTTTGATTTACAGTAATTTTGTACTATAAAAACTAGTTGAAAGACAAACTGCAGCAACCTATTTCTTGGTATTTGCTTGGCGAAATTGCTAACTAATTTTTATCATACATTTCATACAATTATACACCACGTTCCTTGTTTCAGTTTAACCCAGGGGCGGACTGGGGAAAAAAGTGGCCCGGGAGTTACTGTCAGACCGGCCCACTCAATACACGGCGCGCGGCCCATTCAGTACACGGCAAGTTGCCCACTCAATGCCCGCGCATCGCACGTATCGACCAATCAGTGGCCTACTTGGAAAAATACCCATACACTTAACATTATTTTGGATGATTACCAAGAAATTACATCATATATATAATTTCTTACGTTGAACAAAGTCTGTAAGAACACATTTCAGCAGACACTTCAGAAAACTTTTGAAAAATAGGCACCATGAGTGTGAATACAGATCGCGAGTAGTATAAAACTCAGACAGTGGTTTCAGACGGTCTTAGAGTAAATGATATGTGTTCAGGCTGTGTAAAATGGAAAATTGTTGAAGTGCCGGTGATTTCAGAGGGAGGGCCGGTAAGTGATGGAAGATGGCCGGTATTTTGGACCATCCCAACCCCGTCGGCCCACCGGGGATTCCCCTGGTATCCCCAATGGCCAGTCCGCCCCTGGTCTAACCTAATTTCCACATTTCCTCCATCGAGATTAATATTGTTTTGTTAGATCGTTCGTTCATTCATTAATTCATTCAGTAGATTAGGCTAGTGTCGTAGGGGTGAACTAGCCAGTGAACTAGCCAAATAAATGGAACGTTTTTAAGATGAAGGCCGAAAATGAGGTTCCCCTCTTTGAAAGACCAGCAGTCGCCACTGGTATAGCACAATATATTTTGGTAAAGTATAATATAGTCCAGCAGAGTCTCAGCACCAACAAATAAAAATCATTGAGTTTGGTCTTATCACCGCATACAGGCTGTGTATAGCCCTTAAAACTGGTGTGTGTGTGTGTATGTGCATGTGCATGCATTAATCAGAGTTCAACTTGCTGATGTAAGGGCTGCAAGTCTTTGCATCATCTGGCCCCGAGGAGCAGGTGTGTGTGTGTGTGTCAGTACCTGCTACTTAAGCTGAGGCCCACTGTGACTAGACTAATACCCTATAGCACTGATGCAAGCCTTACATATACACACACAAACACACACATAAACACACAGACATAAGCATGCATACAAACACCTGTACAGATTCAAATATACAGGTTATACAAGGGCATTCCTTGATGTGAGACACATGGAATTACATGAACGTTCACAGACAGACAAGCAGGCAGACAGACAGATTGTGGGGCTGGGCAATGTGAGCCTGAATCAATCCCAATCTATGTTACTGTCAAGAGGATAACTATATAATAACGTGATAATATGCCATACACAGAGTGTAAAGAAAGTAAACAAACTGTTTCTTACAGCACATTAAGTTATTTCAAACTGTAAACTGTCACCTTTCCAAATAAACTAATTTAACCTTCAGTATATGTTCACTACTATATTAACCAGACATCAGAAGTATTGATCACATATAGTGAGTAGTGTTACCTTTGATCTTGTTATGTTTTTAAATGCAAGTTGCTGTGATTTATCTCGATGTTCTCACTATAGCGTATTTTTACTGACTGGGTGAGCTGTTTTGAAAGGCAAGCAGCATGTGTGCAACATGCATGCTGCTTTGAGTAAAACGTTTTAATTCAAGAAAATGTAATCCAGCTCAGTAGATTGGAATAAAATGCTTGTTTTAAATGTGTACATTTTTTATGATATATACGATATGGCAAGTAGACAGACCGACAGACAGACAGACAGACAGACAGACAGACAGACAGACAGACAGGCAGGCAGGCAGGCAGGCAGGCAGGCAGGCAGGCAGGCAGGCAGGCAGGCAGGCAGGACACCATGCTGCTAGCTTGCAGATCTTCACAGCTCTGAGTGCTGCAGACATGTTTCTGTCTCTGCCGTGGTGGCCTATATATTCTCACAACAAACAAGTCTTATCTTATAGCTGCAACTGGGCCTACTACTCTCTCTTTATCTCCCTCCCTCCCTATCTCTCTCTCTGCCTCTCAATCACCCTCTCTCCCTCTCAATCCCCACTCCATCCCCCCCTCTTTCTCTACCTCTCTCTTCACCCTCTCTCTCCCCTCCCTCCATTAAGGTTTATCAGGAGGACTTGTCAGGGAGAGCAGCGATGGCTCTGAGGCAAGCGATGGGCCAGTCTCAGCACACTGATGTGATGGAGAAGTGTTGGGCTTCACCGCAACAATCAGAAATGACTGACTGATCACCACAGCAACGAGGAGAGGAGGAGGGGGTGAGATGAGGAGAGGAGTGATGAAAGGAGGAGGGGAGGAAAAGAGGAGTGATGAGAGGAGGAGGGGAGGAGAGAAAAGGGCCAGACAGAGAAACGACAGGGAAAGTGGAAAGCGAGGAAGTGAAAATATAGATTTTTCCTAGACCTCCTACCAGACATTTATGAATATAGGTCAGGGAAAGACTGATGCTTCCTATAAGAAATCAGAATGTTAGACAAGTTAATGTTAGTCAAAACAGCCACCCACGTCCTACACACACACAGATTTTGTCTGATTCTCTGCGAGTGATACAAAAAATATTTTCCTTAACATTTTTATCTAATGTGTTTCAAGAAGACACTCCATGTTGTAAAGTCAAGCTCATCTCATGGTAAACACACAATCTGTTTTCACTACAATTCATATTTGTTGGCATCGAAAAACAGACCGATCAACATGAACACAAATCGATGTGTTCCATGAATATGTAACAGGTGGGTTTGTTTGTAATTGATGAGATTTTTTTTTAAAGTCAAACTTAGAGTCAAGTTTGATTGCAATCAGGGAGGTTCAGGGGGTTGGCAGAAGGGATTGAAATGCCAAAACCTCCAGAATATAAATCTAAATTATTCACACTGAAAAGTTTGTGTCTAGACATCTGGTTGAGTTTGTGAAACACCAATATCTTACACACACACACATACTCAAACACATACAGGAGTCAGATTTTCTCAAATACTAGTTTCTTGTTTTTATGCAAAGCAGCTCATCAAGGGATATCAAGTTATTGTTATCTCTATTGCAGTACTGCAGACTGTCAGACAATAGATTTCACGTGGATCCCCGAGGCCCAGTGAATGGAGCTTCACAACGACGGGGAAAACAAGCGCCCCAAACGCTATCATACCCAACACATGTTATATAATTACGCTGCATACTTAACATTTACTTGCTGTGTGTTTTTTTAAGGAGTGTGAGGACTGCAGGCTCTTTAATCTCGGTTCTCTCTCAGCTCTTCAAAATATTTCTAGACACTTGTCCGAGAAATATCAGAACAGATGTCTGGCCATTATTACTCTCCGGTGAGAGGGGTGCGCTGTCACTATATACTATATAGTCAAACCCCGGTCTTTGATATAGCCCCCAAAAAGAGGGAAATAAAATGAGCGTGCGTAGAACACACTACCCTATCTGACAACTTTAGCAGGCAAACCCGTTGTCAGAGGGAGCGCGAGAAACCGCCCCGGCTGTTTTGAACCACATTCACATTACATTCCTCGTTGCGCCCACGGCACGGTATAGCCTATAACGGACACGTAAAGACAAACGGTCCACGCTTACCTTTACTCTTCACCATGCTGGGTTTTAGGTCTCCGTCTTATTCATCCGTGGCTGCTGAATACGTTTCCAGCATTGCAGCTTGTTTCTCCGGAGAACCCCCCGACACAAACGCTGTTTGTCTGACCAGGCTACACGCGCGCACGGCTCGTGGACAGAGAAACGCAGCGTGAGGAGAGGAGGAGAGGAACCTGAGGCGCTCGCGGCGGAGGCAGGGAGCCAACGATTTGTGTCTGCCACAGCTGACGGTGCTAGAAGGGTATATCGATTGGTTTCTAAACAGCGATCTAGTCTGTCAAGTCTGTAGGCTTATGTCTGCACGAACAGTGACGGCTGGCAGCGTAACGGGGTAAACAGTGCGACCTCACGGACAAAGGCGAGGGAGGCAGTGAGACAATTAGCGCACTGACGGAGGAGAATGCAGCATTAGAAACGGAGAGGGGCGGGTTGGCATTGCGCTAAGGTGAGCTCATAGAGTCATAGGGCTACACACTTGTCTCCGCTCTCCTCCACTTTCCTCCAAAACTCCTCTTTCATTTTATTTCGTTCCTGTGAGAGGTAAATCGAGTGATCAGTAAATCTTCCCTTTATCGGTTAAAAAGTTAAGAAAGTCAAGACAACACGTAGCGCGGATATTTTACCAGTAGGCAAACTCTCTCTCGCCCCCCCCCCCCCCCTCTCTCGTTCTCTATGATATCTTTCTACAGATGATGGGCAAGAAGTCTAAGAAATGTCGCGAGAATTAACCGTTATCTCTTTGGAACAGAACCCATGTCTTGTCAAGTGCCAACCAGCTGAGAGAACAGCAAAAGGTCTGGCTCCAGAGGTGTTTGTGTAAGTGGGTCATGTTCTGATGTTTTAATGCTACTACTGCACAATTCCAGTGACTGTAGGCTATAGGCGTCAGCACCCATCAACGTCAATTAACAATTTAACATATTCACCACCAGCCAAACACACATTACAGTATCCCTATCACACTGGGTCAAACATTAACAATCAAGCCCAGACAAGGCAATGGGGATATTTCAAAGTTTCTCGACCGAACCAAAGTACCTCACAATAATCAGTCACTTTGCCTGTTAAACACCCCCCTTTTTCAAATGTTCTTCTAAACATTGACTGTCACACATTCCTAGTATGAAGAGATGTGAGGTGAGAGAAACAGGAAAGGAGAGAAGAGAGGAGTGAGAGGATAGGAGGAGACAGAAAAGAGGAAAAGAGAGGAGAGAGGTGGAAAGTGAGGAGGAAAGGAGAGAAGGAAAAGAGGAGTAGTAGGGAGAGAGAAGAACAAGTGATCTAATTAGCATTACAGAAACTGTCTCTGCCACCCATGCCAACTTTTTTTACTCTACATTACTAGACTAGCTTTACAGATAGAGGGAAGGAGGGAGAGACAAGGGAGAGAAAGAACAACAAGAATTAGTAGAGAAAAGGGGAGACAGAAACTAAGAGATAGCAAGAGATGGAGAGCAAATACCCAGAAGCAGAGACAGAAGAGAAAGGAAAGAGGGAGACTAGCAGAGCAATGGAGAATGAGAGAGAGAGAAAGAGAGAGAGAGAGAGAGAGAGAGAGAGAGAGAGAGAGAGAGAGAGAGAGAAGGATGATAAGTGCCAAGCTGTCTGCGAGGTTCCATCCAGGCTCATTAGAGCAGGCAGTCCTGTATGCCAGTACGTCACCAGCAACACCAGCACTGACGCCAAACAGACTGGCTCTGCAGTACGGGGGGCGGGGGTGGGGGGGGGGGGGGTAGCATGGGGGGGGTGACAGTGAAAGAGGGCGAGGGAGTTTAAAAGAAAACGAAAAGAGAGGGACACAGAAAAAAGCAGGAAAAAGTGCAGAGAAAGTCAGAGAAATTGAGTGTGTGAGTGACTGCACGCGTGAGAGGCTGTGTATGCGTGTGTGTGAGAGACTACTTGCGTGTGTGTGTGTACAGTATGTGTGTATGAGTGAAAGAGAGAGAAGAGGAAAGAAAGGAAGGGAGGCAGACAGACAGACAGACAGACAGACAGACAGACAGACAGACAGACAGACAGACAGACAGACAGACAGACAGACAGACAGACAGAGTAAGGGGAGATGAGATAAGCAGGCGAAGCTTCAGTCTTTGTTGTTTTCCTGACAGTATAAGAAACAAGAAAATGGATGAAAATGTGCAGTCTAGAGCAAAACAATACCAGCTTCAGCCCATGACACTGGACAGGAGTACACACACACACACCAAGACACACTCACGCACACTCACAATCACACGCATTCACTCGCATACTCACACGCAAAAGGCGTGATGAATGACACCCATCTGTGTCACAGTGTTTTCTGTTTTCTCACCTTGACCTGTCATAGCTTGCTCCATAATAGCAACAAACAGTTCAACCTTTAGACTGTAACCCACACACCCAACCACACACACACATACACACCAGGAAGGTGTGTGTATGCACTCCTACCGATATGGACACAGCCACCCAAGAGGGCCATTTATCAAAACTGTCATAAAATCCATTTAAATTCTATTACTATCTAGTGGAATATGATACTAGGAGCACACACTGTCCCTATTCCCACTCCTCCTTACTCTGTCTATCCCTCTCCATCTCAATCTCCATCTCTCTCTCTCTCCCTCTCCATCTATCTCTCTTTATCCCTCTCCATCTTTCCCTCTGTCCCTTTCTCTCTATATTCCTCCCTCTCTCTAGAGGGACTCCTTTTGTCCCTCTCTCTATTTCCCTTTCTTTCAGTCACATTTACATTTACATTTAGTCATTTAGCAGACGCTCTTATCCAGAGCGACTTACAGTAAGTACAGGGACATTCCCCCCGAGGCAAGTAGGGTGAAGTGCCTTGCCCAAGGACACAACGTCATTTTGGCGGGGCGGGGAATCGATCCGGCAACCTTCCGATTACTAGCCCGACTCCCTCACCGCTCAGCCATCTGACTCCCAATCTGACAGTCCATCTCTCTATTCCCCCTCTCTCTATTCCCCTTCCTTACTCTTGCTGTCCCTCTTTCTCTCTGTACTTTCTCTCTCACTCTATCCCCTTCTCTTTCATTATCTCACACTACCTCTCTCCTTATTTCGCTCTCTCATTTCCCACTCCTCCTTACTCTCTTTATCATTATCTTCCTCTTCTCTCTCCTCTTTCTTTTATCTATCTATCTGCCCCTCCTCCCATCCAAGCCCTGGGACCCTCTAACCCTCTTGGTCTGAAGGTAAGTTTTGAGGCTTGGTGTGGATTTGGAACAAACTTAACCCTGGAGCCTCAGGGCACCTCTCTACCTCTCTCTCTCTCTCTCTCTCTCTCTCTCTCTCTCTCTCTCTCTCTCTCTCTCTCTCTCTCTCTCTCTCTCTCTCACATAGTCTCTACCCCTTGAGCTATACCCATCCCCTGGGTCCCCTGGGCCGTGCTGTGGCCCAGGGAGGCAGTCTGGTGACATGCTAGAGATCGCCCCTTTTCCTGAATCGCACCGCTGTGAGAAACACGACCGCCTTCAATCCTCAAAGTCAATTAAAATCCCACCACCAGCTAGGAGCTGGAGCAGTGTGGAACATCCACAGAATGTTCTGGATCCCACCTCAATATCAAATAACCCACCTGCCGGACACGTCCCCTGTCTCTCTTTCTCTGTCTCAATTTTGTTTCATTCATCCCTCTCTTTTCCTCTCTTGTTCTCTCACCTTCCCTGTCTCACTCCCACACACCCTGTTCCTATCTCACACCATCTCTCTCCATCCAGTCCTCTCTTCCTGACCCTCCCCTCTCTCTCTCTCTCTCTCTCTCTCTCTCTCTCTCTCTCTCTCTCTCTCTCTCTCTCTCTCTCTCTCTCTCTCTCTCTCTCCCTCCCTCCCTCCCTCCCTCCCTCCCTCCCTCCCTCCCTCCCTCCCTCTCCCTCTCCCTCTCCCTCTCCCTCTCCCTCTCCCTCTCCCTCTCTCTCTCTCTGAATGGATAAGTATCAACCTATTTGTATTCCAAACCATACATATTCATAGCTAGCTAGCTACCGTTTCTTCAGCATTCCCGCTCATTACAACACTTGCAGACGTAGACGCAGATATGTCACAAAATATATGTCTGTGTGTGTGTGTGTGTATGTATTTACATGAGTTTGTGTCCCAGGTGGTGACAGTAGTATAGACATAGGCCTTGTCCCCAGGGTTATGGGTTTGTATGGAGAGTGGCGAGCGAGAGTGGAAGTGTGAGACACACACACAAACACACACACATTCAGTCTTACCAGCAGATCTCCCTGATCTGATCACACCCAGATTAAACCTGGCCAACCCAAGCTCTGCCAAAATCAGCTATCCAGCCTGACAAATGCCTCCACTCTCCCCTAATCTCTCCCCCTCCAGCAGCTGTCCAGGTTTACCAGTCGAGCGCAGATACACTATGTAAATCAACTCTCTTTCATGTAAATATATGCAAATTAGGGTCAGGGCTGGCCACACACCGACAGGCAAATCTTTAACCAATCAGACATAAACCAGCTCATGTTGGTCCTGCCCCAGCTGGGATATTCGGACCAATCAGTGAGCAGGAATGGCTATAGCACTGTTAGGGCCTATAGAATATCTCCATGTGTTGATATCACTCTAGAGATGGCTACAACATACAGCTGCAACATTACAGACACCTTCTAATGCATTCTGCCTACACATTTACAGTGTGTGTCTACAAAGTGTGTATGTGTCTTTACAGTGTGTGCGTGGGTGAGTTTGTCTGTGTCTACAGTATGTGTGTGCGCGTGCGTGTGTGTGTCTACAGTATGTGTGTAAGTGTGCACGTGTGTGTGAGGGTGGGTGTGTCTACAGTATGTGTTTGTGTGTGTGCTTGCGTGCGTGTGTGTCTAGAGTATGCGAGTGTGTGTGTGTGTGTGTGTGGGAGACACAGAGGGGAGCCGGGCAGTGGGGTGATGAGATAGGATATGATGTGCCCTTGCCAGCTGTGAGAGTTTAATTAAAACCTGCAGCAGCCTGAGAGAGAGAGGGAGATAGAGGCAGGCAGAGAGGGGAGTGTGAGAGAGGAGGGGGGTGAGAGAGAAGGGGGTGAATAGAGAAAGGGAAGAGAAAGGAGATAGAGAGATGGGTAAGGGAAAAAGAGAGAGAGGAAGGGAGGGAGGGAGGGAGGGAGGGAGGGAGGGAGGGAGGGAGGGAGGGAGGGAGGGAGGAGGAGGAGGGGAGGAGAGGAAGGAGAGGAGGAGGCAGTAAGAGGTGCATCTCAGAGCAGCAACCTAGCATCTTGTGGCTAACTCCAGAAAGCTAACGAGGGGGAGGGGCTAATTGGCCTCCTTCAGTGTCTTAACGAGGCATGTGTGATGTCATTCCCCCAGACCTATACATCCAGCCAAGCAGACAGAAGGACCAGGATGCAGACAAGCAGCCCGGAAATATTACACATAAACACAAAACATTACCATTAAGGGTTTTATTAAAGACTGTAATGTACGTTAAAACACTTTCCATGGAGAGGTACAGGAAGGCAACTGATGTAACTGACAGCAGGAGAGAGGGAGAGAGACAGAAAAATAGAGAGAAGGAAAGAATTAGAGATGGAAGGAAAAAGAGAAACAGAGAAAGCAAGAGGGAAGATGAATGGAGGAATTTCCAGGACAGTGTGGGTGGGTGTTCTAATGAGAGAAGTAACCTATTGATTGTGTGTGTGTGTGTGTGTGTGTGTGTGTAGAACAGTGGAGTGAACGGAGTGGCTCTCATTACGTGGCTGTAGCTTAGCCTACTAAATTTAACAACTTTCAGAATGACAAGACAGGCATTGTATAAATGTACATTGGATAATATCATAATGGTTGAGAATGTCTATAGTGGTTTTATGTATGCGATTAGCCTACTGTAACACTCCAAGTGTGGGTGGGGGGTTTCATAAGAGTAGTAGCGCACTATGTGTAAAAATAAAGTTGCATTTGATAAATCAAGTAAGTTGCCTCTCTACTACAACTAGCCTGACAGATAATTTAGATTATGTTTTATTCCGTTTACATCTACGGACTAAATATAATAAATAGGTTAATCTCGGGCATTTCCTTGTGCACAGGATTTATTCTTCTTATTTAGCTGGTAAATCATGAATACATCTTTCAGGCTGTTTGAATGATCCCATCCCCCTTCTAAAGATCAACTGTGTATCAATAGTGTACCTGTGTCTCAATGCATTGAGTTCCTTTCAACGTTGTCAACTCAAATCCATTTACCCACCATTCCATGAAAGAGGTTGCAAAATGCTATTTATGAAAATGCAAAACGCCCTTATTAGTTATGTTTATCCGCTTTACAAAACATCTTAGCCTTTTACGATTGTAATTATTGTTCCCGCTATCATGATAAACACCCATGTGAAGCTAATACACTTAGATTTTTGTCATCATTTTGCACTTAATTATAGATTATATTAAAAAATAATACATATTTTCTAAGATAGATCTTCTTTAGGCTGTATAACTTTGTCTGAATGACAGACTTGTGCAAGGGAAGGCAAAATTGCCAAATGCGCAATTAAACCAAAACATGATTAAAATAGCCATAAATCAGATTTTCCCGGTGTGATTTTGAACAAATTTAAATACTGGGTGATAAAACACATCTATGAAAAGTCAAGAAAGCAGGTTCCTGAAATTCTTTTCACTGGGGTCAAATGACCCATGCTTAGCGCTAGTTTTAAACCTGACTCTCATGCCAACCTCATCCTCATCCCAACCTCATCCTGGTTTTCTAAACAGCTGTGGTCATAGGGACCCAGAGCGAGGAGAGAGGTGAGAAGAGAATAGATGTATATTATATCTACATGAAATGGAAACTCATAGGTTTAATGACATGAATAAGTTATCTCAATCCATGTGTGTGTGTGTTAAAGTGATGTTCTCCAGAGGTAGGTTAATGCTACTGGGCTATCTATGCAATCCGAAATCACTGCAGCAGTGTGTGTTACCCTGGTGAATGTGTGCGTGTCCACTTGGTGTGTGTGTGTGACAGCAGATAAACACAGCTACATACACTAATATATACAGTGCCCTCCAAAAGTATTGGAACAGTGAGGCCAATTCCTTTATTTTTGCTGTAGACTGAAAACATTTGGGCTTGACATCAAACGATGAATGTGAAACCAGAGATCAACGTTTCAGCTTTTATTTCCAGGTATTTACATCAGGATCTGATGCACAAATTAGAAAATATCACCTTTTTGTTCGAACCCACCCATTTGTCACGTGAGCAAAAGTATTGGAACATGTGACTGACAGGTGTGTTTTGTTGCCCAGGTGTGTCCTATTACATACATTATTCAATCAATAAATACCACTGAATGTCTACACTCAGGTTCAGATTGGGTAAGATAGGTTTTGTCTATGCAGACTGTATTCAGAGGTGAAAACAACATGAAAACCAGAGCGCTGTCTTTGGGTGAAAAACAAGCAATTGTGAGTCTTAGAGAAGATGGAAAATCAATCAGAGCCATTGCAGAAACATTGGCCATAGCCAGTACAACCATTTGGAATGTCCTGAAGAAGAAGAAAACTACTGGTGTACTAAGTAACAGACGTCGAACAGGTAGACCAAGGAAAACATCAGCAGTTGATGACAGAAACATTGTGAGAGCTGTAAAGAAAGACCCTAAAACAACTGTTAGTGAGATCAGCAACAACCTCCAGATGGCAGGAGTGAAGGTATCACTATCTACTGTTCGCAGAAGACTTCATGAACAAAAGTACAAGGGCTACACCAGAAGATGCAAACCACTCATTAGCAAGAAGAATAGGAAGGCCAGGCTGGAAATTGCCAAAAAGTACAGAGATGAACCTCAAAAATTCTGGGACAAAGTTTTATGGACTGATGAGACAAAGATTAACTTTTACCAAAGTGATGGAAAGGCTAAAGTTTGGAGAAAGAAAGGAACTGCTCATGATCCCAAACACACAAGCTCATCTGTGAAACACGGTGGAGGTAATGTCATGGCTTGGGCTTGCATGGCTTCTTCTGGGACGGGCTCATTAATCTTCATTGAGGATGTAACACATGATGGCAGCAGCAAAATGACCTCGGAAGTCTACAGAAACATTTTGTCTGCCAATTTAAGGAAAGATGCAACCAAACTGATTGGCAGAGCCTTCATCATGCAGCAAGATAATGACCCAAAACACACTGCCAAAACAACAAAGGAGTTCATCAGGGGCAAGAAATGGAAGGTCTTAGACTGGCCAAGTCAATCTCCAGACTTAAACCCTATAGAGCATGCATTTTACCTGCTTAAGAGGAGACTGAAGGGAGGAACCCCACAAAACAAACAACAACTGAAAGAGGCTGCAGTGAAAGCCTGGGAAAGCATCAAAAAGGAAGAATGCAAAAGTTTGGTGACGTCAATGGGTCACAGACTTGCTGCAGTTATTGAAAGCAAAGGATTTGCAACTAAATATTAAGTCTTATTCACTTAAATATGTTTTAAGTATATCTGTTCCAATACTTTTGCTCACATGACAAATGGGTGGATTCAAACAAAATGCGATATTTTCTTAGTTGTGCATCAGATCCTGATGTAAATACCTGGAAATAAAAGCTGAAACGTTGATCTCTGGTCTCACGTTCATTATTTGATGTCAAGCCCAAATGTTTTCAGTCTACAGCAAAAATAAAGGAATTCGCCTCACTGTTCCAATACTTTTGGAGGGCACTGTAATTCTCTCCTTTGGGTAATATGAACACTTCCCTTTCCCATCCCAGTACCATACAGAGAGAAAGAGAGAGAGATAGAGAGAGAGGGGAAGGAAGGCAGGTTATCTGCTTGCTGACAAGGTGATGACCGCTATGTTAATAAGGAATGAATAAAGTTTTGTTGGATTGAACTTTAAATGAGACAGAGTCTTGGGAAGATGAGAGAGGAGTAGTCTTACCAAATACATACTCACACACGCACACACACACTCATTCACTGGTAACCTCTAGCTCCATCAAAAGCCTATACTCTGACAGCCCCCATAGCCTATCATCAAATGATTTCACCTCCCTCCCACACCCCTTCTCCCCCCCCCTCCCCTCCCCCCACACACACACACAGCGCCGTAGGCCAGGAGAGAGTAGCTCTATGAAGTGCTGCTTGGCAATTAGAGTGTTTCTGGTGTTTGGCAGGAGGACTTAATGAGACCTTCCAGTGATGCTCTCTCCTCTACTCACCTGGACAAGGTGAGCTGGATGGGGGGTCCAACCACACACTCACACATATTAACCACACACATACACACAAACACACTCGGACACAAAACACATACATACACACACGTAATACACAGAACCACGCACACACACCTACACACATACATATGACGACACACACAAAGCCACACACAAAGCAACACATTCACACACACACACACACACACGAGCACGCACACATACACACAACCACACGCACGCACACAACCACAAATACCTGCACGCACACATACAAACACACACACATAAACACGCAAACTGTGTTACTTTTGTCAAGAATTTGAATCTTAGCTTTAGTCTTGGTTGCTTGGTTTAATCAAAACATTTAAGTTTTTTGTCAGAGGTGCTCAGACTTAATTTTAGTCTAATTTTAGGCAATGTTTTAGTCATAATTTGCCTCGGGTGAAGATGAAGCACGCATCATTTGAGAGGTCAGCTAATGGTTTTGTTCGGCACTACCTATATGTATTAGTAGTTTCTGACAAGGTTAGAATGTTTACATTAGTTATATTGGAGGCTGGCATTTGCATGGACATCCATCGAGCAGGATACAAAATTATCCAATGAGAAAGATATATAGAGGCAGGGAGAATCTCTATTTACACTTGCAGTGATGCATGTCAATAACAGGTAAAAAAAAAAACTATAATTGGTTAAAGATGAGCATGTGGTTGCATCTAAATAAGTTTATCAGGGGTGTGTGTGTGTTTAAGAGAGTGTTTTTGTGTGTGTGTGTGTGTGCAGGGGGAAGGAGGGGATAGACATGTGTTTGTGTTTATGAGAGAGATCATCACCATCACCACCGTTAACCATCATCTTCATCATCATCATCGCCACCACCACCACCATCATCATCATCACCACCACCATCATCATCATCCTCATCACCATCATCACCACCACCACCATCATCATCATCACCACCACCATCATCATCATCCTCATCACCATCATCACCACCACCACCATCATCATCATCACCATCATCATCACCATCATCATCATCACCACCATCATCATCATCATCTTCATCACCATCATCACAATCATCTCCACATCAAATAAAGCTGCTGCCCCTCTTTACTCTTTCATGTTTTTGAACTTAGAGATTGGTCTTCACACCATCTAAGCATCCATCCATCTCTGCTTTCATGTTGTGTAAGTGTGTGTGTTTGTGTGTGTGTTGGCTTGTACATCTGAACATGTGGGAGGTGGTTCCTGGATGATAGACAAAGGAGTGAACAGTTACCTTCACGTGTTCATCAATAAGTGAGACCTCCACCCAGAGACACCATGGACAGGATGGGTTCCAGCCAAAGCTAGTTTAAACCCTGTATTTTTTGTACTTCCACTTTCTTACTTCCAGTATTCTCCCTCTACCTCTTCTTTGGTGTTTTTCCCTCTTGTCTTTCCACTTTCATCTTTGTTCCCCCCCCTCTCTCTCTCTCTGTCAGGCAGGGTAGAGCTAGCTAGCAGTGTCACTAGGGAACATCCCTTTGCCATTACAGCGTCTTCTCTCCGCTTCACGCATCAGAACACAGAGATACAGGAGACCCTCTGGGACCCCAGAGAGACCTCCTCTCCTGTCTTCCACTCATCCCTCCCCTCCTCTCCTGCCCTCCCCACTTCACTTTTCTTATCTTCACATTCTTCACTCCACTCAAGGAAGACAAATAGACAGACAGACAAGAAATGTAACAGACGGGCATGTCTAGTTGCAGGCAGACAGACAGGCAAGCAGGCAGGCAGGCAGGCAGGCAGGTCTAGTAGCCGACAGGCAGGCAGACAGGCAGACAGACAGGCAGACAGATAGGCAGGTCTAGTAGCCAACAGGCAGGCAGACAGGAAGGTTTAGTAGCTGACAGGCAGGCTGTGCTATCCAGTGGGTCTGCAGCAGCAGCAGACAGATGGTCGTTTTCCCTGCACAACTTAGCATGCAAATCCTGGGGGTCAATGAGGCGACAAACAAGGCCATTAGAGGCTAGCGCCTGGCTAAACAAACATATTAGCCCCACCCGGCCGGCATGCACCCGTGATCAATCACGTAAACCAAATGACTATCTGAATGTGGCTAAGAGCCGAACACAGGCCTACCCAATTGCATGTTCACATGCTGTGAACAGAGCAAGTTTTGAAAGCCATGTGCTGGATGTCAACACACGTGGATGTGTGTGTGTGTGGGTATATGTGTAAGTGTGTGTGATTTGAATAATAACCATGTCTTTCACTTGCAGTGAGCCATGAGGAGAACAATGCCAAGCACACACACACATTCACACACACAAACATATTTACATACAGCTCTAAAACCTCCAGCTGAGAATGGCTTTTTGCATTTCATCCTTGTGAGCACATATACAAATTCATACAAATGTGACCACACACATTTCTTCTCTCCCTCTGTCGGTCTCTCCCTCTATCTATCTCTCTTAGAAGTGTGGCTGAGTGAGCGAGTCTGTGTGGGAGTGAGTGAGTGTGTGTGTGTGAGTAAGTATGTGAGTGTGTGCTCGTGTGATCATTGAGATTCCAGGCGTGGTTGTCTAGGTTGCGCCCATTCTTCTGATCCAGTGATGTTCATGTTCTGCTTCCCATTCCAATAACACCTGCTCATGCCTCTCTCTCTCTCTCTCTCTCTCTCTCTCTCTCTCTCTCACACACAACAGGGTTCTATAATTACAAAGTGTTTACTGGAAAACCACTAACTGTAATGAAGAGAAGATGTTAAATACTGATACTGAAAGGACGGAGAGATAGAGGGAGAAGGGCTACAGGGAAGAGGGATGATGTAGGGATGATGGAGGGAAGAGGAAGAAAGGTGGTTAAGTGGTTTATCTCATCAGACTGGGGTCTTGGACCACAGATCAATACAGAGCAAACTGACAGGACAGTGTCCAAACACCATTACACACACACAGGTGTACACATACACCCACCACACACAGATGTACACATACACACACCACACACAGACGTACACAAACACTTACATGCAGGCTCACACCAACACATACATTCACACACGTACACCTTCCTTCACCAGACAATAAAAGACAGCAGAGAGATGGCTTCTGGGACATCGCTGCAACAGGCTCAATGAGTGAAGTCTGAAAGTGATTCATGGCTAGACGCTGGCTGGACTAGGTTTGGGTATTGTTTAAATGTTCTGATTCAAACTCCTTCCACCTCCATTACAGCTCGTCAAGTACGGTTCTTATAAAATCTCAGTTCCAAATCTCTGTTCCAATTCCAATATGTTTTGGAGAGAAAAAAAGAATGAATATTTCAAGAACCAAAATGAGCCTACCTTTATTCCTAGCACATTTAGGCTCTAATCAGTAAACTGTCAACTGTGACAGGAAGGTTTCTTTTTTCTTCATTTATTGCTTTACCTGTTTTCCTTCTGTACAAAAGGCGAATGTCAGCTCAACCGAGTTTAGTACCTGAGTGTGAGTCATTGTTTAAAGTTAGCTGTATCTGGGACGTTATTGCAGCTGGGAGAACGCAACATGATCTCGAACACAGTACATTCTTTCAGATTCAGGCAGTAAATGCTTTGTCGTATTAGAGGTACTTCCTCCATTGCACAAAATATCCTTACTGCAGGTGTTTGTGCTTTGGCTGGAAATTGGCTGGACCATGAACAGCTGTGGACTCAAGGTTGTTCCCAGCCAGAAGCCGTCAGGAATGTTCTGGAAGGTCCCAGATTGTCGTTGTGGCTTCATCTGCTTTATGATGGCTCCTTCTGAACACGCAGAGAGCTAACTTCGTGTAATTACCTATCGATCTATACCTGGTACACACACAGACATGACTGTCCTCTATGACTGTCCTTCACACACACACACACATTCTCCACACATGAGATTACAAGTCATAAACTGGTTGTGTGTGTTGCCGGTGGGTTTATGTGTGTGTGTGCATGGGGTCAGTGTATGTGTGTGTGTGTGTGTGTGGGAGTGTGTGTGTGTGGGTACATGTGTGTGTGCTCTGGTTGGTGTGTGGGTATGTGTGTGCCTGTGTGTGAGAAGCACCGATGGTAGTTCTCAGATAATTAAAACTCTATTCAAGCTGTCACAGTGGATCGATACACTGTCCTTTCACCCTCTTCTCCTCCTCGCCTCTCTGCTCTCTCCTTCTCTATTCACCCCTCTATTCTGTCTCTCCTTCCCTCACTTCCTTCCCTCCCCTTTACTTTTCTCTATCTATCCATCCATCTATCCATCTATCTATCTATGTCCAGTTTTTGAGACCTTTATTTGGGTATCTGGGTGCCAGTGAGGAGGAGGAGGAAGGGAAGAAGAAGAGGAGGAGGTGGAGAAGCAGGAGGAAGAGAAGGTGATGTCTCTTCACCTGACAGAACCCTGTCCCTGGTCAGCAACATGGGGGGCAGAATCTCAGATACTGGGCTTGAAAACGGTGTGAAGTCTAAAAGGTTTGTTCATCTGATGTACTCATGTATTTTTAGGGAATGTATTCTTTTTAAAGGGCAGATTTGACTGGCATTAATTATTTCTCTGTCTCAACCTCCCTCTCGACCTCCCTCTCGACCTCCTCTCTCTCCTTACCTCCATCCCTTCCTCCTTCCGTCCTACAAGAGAGGCCAAAGAGGGGAGCAGAGAGGACAGACAGACACTCTGTAACCACAAAGGTAGCTCCCTGCCGCTAAGCTCCACCCAGGGAGGCCTCCAGAAAATTAGCCTGTGTGAAGCGAATCAAACGTGCCCTTGCCTGCATGTCAAATGCAGATCAGTGTGATGGTGCAGTGCTGCTCCTCAGGGGTGTGCTTTATATGCTTTGTGAAGGTGTGGGGTCTGCGAAGCCCCACGGAACTGCCCTTCCCGGTCTGGGTGGGGGCACAGCGGGTGTGGAGGGGGCGCTTGCGGCACACTACAGGACACCGATGAAGGCTGTGGAGGACACAGCAGGGTGGGCGAAGGGGCTGAACTACCAACTAACAGCACAGCAGTTGATTGAACAAAACTAAGATAAACACACACACATTTACAAAACCATAAAGTACACAACACATGACTCAACACTGCACTAAACTACTTAAATACACACACATTTAGGGAACAGACAGTTCAGTTGTAATGAAAACAGGCCCATAACATTTTGGATAATGAGTGGAGCTGTAGGCTTGTTGGCATGGAAACATAACAGCATGGATTGTCCCCCCCATCCTGTATCTACTCAATATGTGCATACTGTACACACACACACACACACACACACACACACACACATAGAAACATCAACAGTCCTCTCTCAATGTGTCTGAACGACAGATCAAGCCATACATCACTGGAGCTGCTAGGAGAGCTTGGCAGTCTCTGACGCTTGTCAGAGCTCCCCAACCATGGCAGAAAACACAGCTTAACCTCCCCCCCACACACACACACATACTCACTCACAAGGACCCACACACACGCTCACTCATGCACAAGGACCCCCCCCACACACACACACACACACACACACTCACACACACACACAGGGACCCACACATGCACACACACGTAAACTCTCACTCTCAAGGACCCACACACACACATGGATGAACAGACAAACACACAAACACACACACACACACAGCTGAAGGCACACACAAGGGCTCAGATACACAACCAGTCCAGTCTCAGTTGTCTGCAGGTCAGATGAGGAACAATTACAGAAAGAAGTCTCAGAGAAGGCCCATGTGAGGTCTGTGACAGACCTGCACTGTGGGGTCCATATTAGGCCTGTGACAGAGCTGCACTGTGGGGCCCACATGAGGTCCTGTGACAGAGCTGCACTGTGGGGCCCAAGTTAGGCCTGTGATAGAGCTCCCCAGAGGGGCCCACGTTAGGCCTGTGACAGAGCTGCACTGTGGGGTCCAAGGGGGTTCCACTGCTCACCATCAGAGGGAGCTGGAACCAGTCATCCAGGTCATCAGAAATCTATTTATGTGGTGCTACTTGTGGTGTGAACCAGACACAAGACAAGACACATGTATTATAGACACACACATAAATCTAGTAATCTAGCCTCTGGCCTACTGAGTATGTCTGGAAGCCAGAGGGTTCAAGGTTGATGGTTGTCGTGGCGAAAGATGAGATACACATGACCCCGCCCTGTGGCCTTGTCACTAGGGACATGACATCATTTGCCAATTGCCCCACACAGCTGTCACCCACAGAAGACTGTAGTTACGTCTGTGTGTGTGTACAAGCTCATGTTTCCCCCCCTCCATACACACACAATTTGGTATTACCAGTTCCGACCCTGCCCATTACCAGTCTGTCAGCTTATTAAAACAATAACAGTGTTTCCTGTGTTGTCTGTCCCCTCAGGCATTAATGAGCTCCAGACTTCCACTACACAGGTTAATGGAATACACATTACTACCCAGAAAACACACACATACATCCAAACACTCACATGTCTACACACATAGAGGTTCACACTCAGTCAGAGGTACACACATGTACACACACAGAGGTACACACACCACTTGAGTAATAGGTGTTTAATGAAACTCATTAAGAACAAGGTAAGTAGCTGTTGCTCTCAAAGTATTGACAGTAAACCCTGTCCACCCACTACCATTCACCTGTTTTATCACACACAGACACACGCACACAATTGCAAAGGCTAGTGACAGAATTGTTGGTGTAATACAGCCTTTTCCATCCCCCCTACTTCCCCCTTCCTTCCCCACTGTGCAATAAGTGTATCTGCCAGAATTGATCTGAACTTGCTGACTGAAAGAGAGAGAGAGAGATGGAGACATGGAGAGAAGGAGAGAGAGAGAGACAGGGGGAGGGAAAGACAGGGGTGAGAAAGGGAAGGGTCAGAAAATGAGACAAAGACAGACAGAGAGCGAGCAAGAGAGTGAGGGCAAAAAGAGAGTGGCAGAGAGAGATGGAGAGCTGTCTGTCTTTTGCTTTGGAAGGGCTTTCAATCATAGCACCTCTCTTTACACAAACCCCTTCTCCGCCTTGCCCTCCCTCCATCTCCAACCCCATCCACCCCTTTTTTCCCCTCCATCCACAGCCCTCTTTATCACTCCTCCTTCCCTCTCATCTCTCTCCTTCCATCCCTCTCTCCTGTCAGTTAGTGGGTTATGGTCCACGGCTGATATATTGCTTCTTCCAGGACTAATGTGAAGACACTGATCAAGCTCTGGACTTACACTCCATGCATGCAGCTACCCTCCCCTTCTTTCTTCTCCTCTTCTCCAAAATGGCCAAAATATTTTCAACACAATTCCATTTCCTCTCTTCTCTCACTTTTCCATCTCTACCCCTCCCTCTCTTCCCCTATCTCATCTCCTCTCTCACCTCTCCTTTCCCCTCCCGTCCAGCCCTCCTCATGTTTTATTAGAAGTGTTTGATGTGGAGGAATGCCACAGCCCTAGCCTCATATGGAGATGTGTGCCACAGCTCTCAGTGTCACATAAATATATGGTTTAGCCCTAGAACATGGCTGTTCAGTGGAAAAAAAGATGCTTGACTCAAGTCCCATTTTCTAAAAAAATATATACAAAACAACTATAATGTATTTAACATAGTAAAATATTATTTTGATTAATAAAATAATAATACAAATAACAATATTTTGTTTCAGGTATAAGGTATTTAAAATAACCCAAATAATAATCCTAACCCTGAGAGGGGAAGCTTTGCCAACCAGTTTTATGTGAGACTGGCAGGAACAGATGCTATGAGCTAGCAAACTAACCTTTACAATGTACTTTAAATTCGACATAAGTTTTGTGGCTATGATATAAATTTGAAAATACGTTCGGGGAGACATTGCTGGCAGTGTTTTTGGAAACAATGTGTATTTGCCTTGCATGTTGTCGATAGCATGATTATTATTATTAAATTTGTTCTATTGGTATACTATGACCTGATAAATAAATATATATATCTTTATATCGTTCTCTTTCTCTCATAAGAAAGCCCAAATCCATGGAATGGATGGGAACAGAGTGGGCTTAAATGTCTTTATTTGGGTAGATCCATAGAAGATCAGTGTCTAACACAAACTATGAGACAGGTTTAATCAATCTTGACCAAAAATAACAAAATATTTATAGATTGTAAACAAATTGTTAGCCTACTCCTCACATCTCGGGCATGCCGAGACCCACCTAAAAGAGGGTTCTCTCCTATCATTAATCTGTAGTAACGTCCCCCCGGCACATTGAAATAACTATGAACCTCATGCTCATGAAACTCATGGCTGAATGTTGAGAGAAAATAGGAGCTCCTCCACACTTTATGCCATGAGTAATGTGTCACGGGCTGACAGCTGAGCACAGAAGTCCAATTACTTTTTAATCTGTGATTCCGTGGCTTGCGAGACATCAATTGCTGCAGAAAGGATGACTGTCCAATTACAGTAACCCACAGACCTCTTTGAATATACCCAATTTTATGTTAGCCACTTAGTTCGGCAGCGCTAAGATCACCATTCATTAATTCCCATTCACACCTTGTCGTTTCAGCCGCATGCTCTTTCCGCCACAGTGGTGCTTAAAGGACAGCGCCTAGCGCAGATTCCGCTTTCTCCCTTACCTTGCTCGTGCAGCAGCCGTTTAGATCGCTGTGTGCCAGAGTGGTGCGCCGCTCCCTGCATGTCTGCTCACGTCCCTATCAATCCACTCTTTCCGACGCCAAGATATAAATATATTTTGAAGCCAAGAAGTCTCCAATGAATGGGTCAGTTGATTGATCAAATGATTTTGTGTCAACCAGAAGTTGACCACGGCAGAAAGGAGTGATGTAATGTCGCTACTCTCCCGCCTTCTAGGCACAAAAGATTGTTCGCGTTAATGTTAGACAAGAAAAATGTGAGGGAGAGTGAGCGAGCTGTGAGGAAAATAAAAAGGGCTAAATGGGATGGGCGCTATATAGAAAGAGAGAGAGAGGGAGTGAGAGAGGGAGAGAGACAGAGCAGGAGGGAGGGAAAGAGAGAGAGACGTTTTCGGGCTCCGTGTTGGAGTGTGGATGGGAGCAGAGCAAACATCCTAACCGCCTCGTCTCATCAAGGCTCTGCGCTACACGAACTACCAACTGGAAACGGGGGGGGGGGGGGGGGGGGGGGGGGGGGGGGTGTTAAGTGTATGTGTTTATGTATGAGTGTGTTTGTACTCTGTGTGTGAGAGAGATAAGGTGAGGGAGGGAGAGAGTTTAAGAGTGATAGTGTGAATGTCTTGCATGTCAGATTAAGTCAATTGTGAACATTGTAAAGCTAATTTTAAAATCATGTACAATACATCTCTAAAAATAACTTCAGGGAAGACTGCATTGATCACAGCTGTGTCACATTGCTGCTGCTCAAGATGTAGACTAAATAGTGAACAAATTACCTGAAATTTGACTTTCAGCACTCTTTCTGCCCGCCCCCCTCCCCCGTCCCCAGCAGCTTGTCCACATAAACTTGTGACTTGTGGCACTGTGGGGAGGGGGACAGAGAGGGGGGGGACGCTTTAAAAAAACACCAGTCCTGTCACTCACCTCTGCCAGTGTGTGTGTGAGTGTGTGTAGTTTAAAGGGTGGTTATAGCCTACAGTGTGTCCATGGAAACAGCAGTGGCTGGTGTAATCACGGTCCTGACCTAAGAGTCTAAAACCAGCAGCCTTCCCATGAAGCCACAAGCTGTCTCCTCCTACCCCTGTTAGTGGGGAAACAGGGTGCCAAGCAACCACAGGTCGCTTCCTGTTCACCCTGCTCTCCCACCTGTCTGACTTACTGCTCCAGCAGGGGCAGGGCCACAATGAGGGCAAAGGATGCTGGGATTTATTTTGGAGGCCAACGTATCCTATTCAGGGGTTCATGGTTCTTTATCTAATGCCACAATCTGGAGATTTTGGACAGGCTGGAGAGTGGGTTGTGTTCAGAACAGTGTTAATTTCTTTAAGACTGCAAGGGCCCCTAAAATGGTCAAAAATGTAATTTTGTGTTAACATTGTAAATGCGTTAGAACACGTTCATATCGAAGACAAGTTTGTTCAGAATCAGCTACATATATTAGCAGGTCGACTGACTGATTTCTTTCTCATACATTCCCGTAACGTCACAGTGCATTTCCCTGTTAAAGCCCAGCTTCCATGGACTTCAATGGGGCTGCTTTGAACAGTTTTTTTCAGTGCTTCGAAACTATATGGCCATTGGATAAATGCTGCAATTATGTCCGGCCAACGGACGCTCAGCTTCTCTGGGGGTGAATGGAGGAGTGGGCTTGCCTGGACGCTGGGATTCTGCGTGATCGGAGGGTCTGTCGAAAGACTGCATCTCCTTTTGATTGACAGCGATTTTGTACTATAAAAAGTCGCTGAAGCTATTCAAGCTCAGTCACTTCGCGGATTTTGCTAGTGTAGTCGAAAGCAGTGCAGCTGTTAACCATTTTGGTGCCCTAAACATAATTCCTTTATGATGCCCCCCCACCCCGAAAAGTTCCAGTTTAACGATTTATTACCAAACATATAACTTAATACCAATAACACAACAGCAGCATCACAATGTAACACCTATTCAGAGGTGGTGGTTCTTTGCTGTGGCCCTAAACAGCTGGTTGAGGGTGGTTGATCAGGGCTTGGCAGGGACGGACTGGGAGTAAAAATACAGCATTATAATTATTAGAACTATGATGATCTTTCAGTTGGCAATTTTTTGGTGCCCCCTCAGGACTCATGCCATGCGCACAGCGCGTAGTGTGCGTTATGGGAACTGGTCGAAAGACAGACAGCAGCAACCTATTTCTTGGTATTTGCTTGGCAAAATAGCTAGCCAATTTTCATCATACATTTCATACAATGGTGCGGTCCGGTGCCTAATCGCGAACCAGTTCTTTCTCTTTCGACAGACTGGGAACCGGAAAAGTGGTTCGTACGTGGTTCGTATGTGGTTCGCAAGGAGCACCACTTCGGAGCTGGTCTAGTTTACGAACCAATAAAGAACCACTTGGGGCGTGGTTACCGTGACCAACAAAACCATTGCTCTAAGTTTTTACAATTCATATTTCAGCTAAACGGTACTTATAAATCAGAATCTGAATGAAAATGTATCAAGAAGTGGGCAGTGTAGTTGCTGAAAATGTGCTTACTTTATTGATGAAACTGCTAATTTGTAAATTTGCTCCGACTTACTACGACTCCAACGAAACCTTCGCCATTGTTGATGTTGTGTTTGGCGCTACCGCGCTAGCGTTGCTGGGAAATATGAGACGTATACAGTGACATAATGACGTGGCGGCTCTCGCCCGTGGAAAAGCAAACCGGTTCTTAGTAAGCTCCGTTCTTGAACCAGCTCCGAACTGGCTCTAGCACCAGCTCCGAACTAGCTCCTGGTTCACTTTGGTGGAAAGGGGGTATTCATCCTTGTGAGCACATATACAAATTCATACAAATTTGACCAGACACATTTCCTCTCTCCCTCTATCTATCTCTCTTAGAAGTGTGGCTGAGTGAGCGAGTCTGTGTGGGAGTAAGTGAGTGTGTGTGTGAGTAAGTATGTGCGTGTGTGCTCGTGTAATCATTGAGATTCCAGGCGTGGTTGTCTAGGTTGCGCCCATTCTTCTGATCCAATGATGTTCATGTTCTGCTTACTGTTCCACCTGCTCATGCCTCTCTCTCTCTCTCTCTCTCTCTCTCTCTCTCTCTCACTCTCTCTCTCTCTCTCTCTCTCTCTCTCTCTCTCTCTCTCTCTCTCTCGAAATGGATGGATAAGTATCAACCTATTTGTATTCCAATCCATACAAATTCATAGCTAGCTAGCTAGTGTTTCTTCAGCATTCCCGCTCATTACAACACTCGCAGACGTAGACGTAGATATGTCACAAAATATATACGTTCCACTTCTAAACTTACCTACCTCTCCAGATCTTCTCCACCTGCCCTCTCTCAGGGACATGAGCCCAGAGATCACTGCAAATCCGGCTGCTCTCTCCGTCAACCACTCGTTCTGTCACTCACCTCGCTCAACCGGGCGAGGTGGTGGGACAGGTTTGCTTCTTTCCCCACATATTAAATACACATCCACCCCACTATCTGTTACTGCCAAGTCTTTTGAACACATTTATGTGATGTTAACCAATCCTATCAAAGCATTCTTAGTTGTCCTCTATCGCCCACCAGGGCCGCTAGCTGACTTTGTGGAGGAGCTGGACATGCTCCTCAGCGTCCTTCCGGATGATGGAACACCACTGATACTCCTTGGGGACTTCAACATCCACCTCGAAGGACCGTAGGCCGTTGACTTCAAGTCTCTTCTGACTTCCTTCGACCTGAAGCTGCTGAACACACCAGCGACCCACAAGGCAGGAAAACAGCTTGAGCTCATCCTGACACGTAACTGTATCACTGACTTAACCTATATAACCCAACTACACATTTCTGATAACTCCTTCATCCAATTCTCTGTCTCTCTCCCTCCAACCCTTACTACCTCCCCTACCCTCGTAACTTTCCGCCGCAACCTCCGCTCCCTATCCCCCTCCCATTTCTCCTCCATTGTAACATCTTCCCTCTCATTGACGAGTTAATGTCCCACCCCACCGACACTGCCACTTACACCCTGTTATCCGCATTAACTGCATCACTTGACTCTCTCTGTCCCCTGTCAACCAAGCCTGCACGTTCTTCCCCCTCCTGCCCGTGGCTCAAGGATGTTATTCGTGAAGAACGGTCCACCCTTCGGGCAGCTGAGAGGAGATGGCGCCAAGTCCAAAGATGGTCTGGACCTTGATAAGTATCACTCCCTCCTTAAATCCTTCTCTGCTCACATAACTGGTGCTAAAACCCACTACTTCCTGAACAAAATGAACTCTGCCTCAAACCCCCACAAACTTTTCTCTACCTTCTCCTCCCTTCTTAACCCACCTCCCCCACCCCCTCCCTCCACCCTAACAGCAGATCACTTCTCCTTCTTCTTTGAGGAAAAAGTTGCAAACATTAGCAGTCGGTTCCCTAAACCCTCCTTTCCTACCCCCTCACCCTCTATGACTGACCCCGCTAAATGTCTTAACTCTTTCTCTCTGACCTCATTCTCTCTCATCGCCCAACCTCCTGTCCCCTTAATCTAGTCCCCTCCCCTCTCTTTCAAACCATCTCTCCCTCCATCTTAACTTTTCTGCTCCATGTCCTTAACTCTTCTCTTACTTCCGGCACTTTCCCCTCTGCCTTCAAACAGGCCAGAGTTAGCCCTCTACTCCAAAAACCCTCCCTTAACCCAGCCGTCCTCCAGAACTACAGACCGGTATCACTGCTACCCTTCTTTTCTAAAACAATTGAACGTGCTGTATCTAACCAACTGTCAAACTTTCTCTCTCAGAACAACCTGCTTAACCCCAACCAATCGGGCTTCAAGACTGGCCACCCCACGGAAACTGCCCTCCTGTCAGTCACCACTGCCCTCCAGTCTGCCAGAGCGGCTTCGAGGTCATCCGTCAATATTCTGCTGGACCTTTCTGCAGCTTTTGATACGGTTAACCATCATATCCTACTCGCCAGTCTTTCTGAGATGGGCATCACTGGCACTGCACTTCAGTGGATCTCATCCTACCCGTCAGGAAGATCCTCCCAGGTCTCCTGGGGAGGCAAAGTGTCGGCCCCCCGCCAGCTCTCTACTGGTGTCTCACAAGGCTCCGTCCTTGGACCTCTCCTGTTCTCCCTGTACACCACCTCGCTTGGACCAATCATCACCTCCCATGGCTTCTCCTACCACTGCTACGCTGATGACACGCAGCTGTACCTGTCGTTCCCCCCAACTGATCCGGGGATCTCAGCTAGGATCGAGGCCTGCCTCACAGACATCTCCGCCTGGATGACCAAGCACAACCTCCAGCTGAACCTCGCCAAAGCAGAACTCCTCATCATCCCGGCCAAACCCTCCATCTCCCACAATCTCTCAATTACCCTGGGATCGGCTACAGTGACGCCTTCATCCTCGGCCAGGAACCTTGGGGCGAGCTTTCTCTCACTGCCCACATGGCTTGTTCTAACGGATTTAAACTTTTTTTACTACTAATATTTTACTGTTGATTGTTCTTCTACAGGTACACTCTTGCACTTTTTGAGTTTCATGCTGTTTAATTGTACTTTAACTTTTTTGAGTTTCATGTTGTTTAATTGTAACTTGTTTAACTGCATGCTCTTATGGTTCTTCCCTTTGGCACTTGGGTTTCAGAATGTATGCTTCATGTTTTGGCTTCATGTTTGGGGCTACCTCGTTGTTATGATCAGTGACCTATGCTCTTTTGTAAAGCTCTCTCTTGGAAGTCGCTTTGGATAAAAGCGCTTGAGTGTTTGTTGAAATAGGATCATTAGGAACTTCTTTTACTTTTATGTGTGTTTTGTGTCGCTCGCATCGCATTGTTGTAGTGGACATGCAGGTTATTGACAATGATTGCTTCCAGTAAACTTGTTATATTAGCCAGTTTTTCCCACATTTTTTTTTAGGTATTTAAGTTTTTTGGCCATATTTTCAGATTCGCTATTCCAGCTAAGATACTGCCAGTGACAACGTTGTTAGAAGCTTGTTTCAAAGGGGTTTCTTTATTAATGAAATGCAATATGAGCAAATGCTTAAAAATATCACTAGTAAGAAAAAACCTGAGGGGAAGTTTAAGTCATAACAGTCGTTTTGAAGCAACTGTTTATACGTGAGGCTGCCACAGACTATCACCACCCCTTCTTTCACTAAGGGAAATAAGACAACCCTGTTTTATTCTACAGTTCACACTGTTATTTAAGTTCCCTTGTGTTAGAAGGGGGGGTGTTTGCTATTGCTGCATTGATTGGGTGATGTATGGTTTATATTTTGTTCCTCAGTGTATATTTTGTTCCTCAGTGTGTACTATCGGTGTTTCACCATTTGTTTAACCCTGGGGAAAGGGGGATGCACATGGGGTGTGCATGTAGTTAAGACGCCCATGGGCTTACTTCCTACCCGTAGGAAAACTTCTGTCTATACACCCTAGGCAAGAAACTGGGCGGACCACCCCTTGTATTTTTGTTTAGTTTTCGGGCACCACCTTTCGTGTGCCAGATTAATCTAAGGGTGTTGTGATAGGAGGTTATGATGGGTTAGGGGTGGAGATGTTACATATTTGATTTCTTTGTTTTGGTCCTGCTCAGCCCCTTTCTCCCGTCATCATTATTATTATTGTTATGGAGAAAATAAACTCCCCTTCTTTCTGTTACCACGGATGTTCTGTGTCCATTTCCTCTTCCCCCATTTTCTCACCCTGGTTCATCGTTTGCAGTGGCCCGTTACCTTTCCCTGCCCACCAGGGATTCGTAACACTCTACAAGACACTTAGCAAGAGACAGGAAGAGAGAGAGAGGTAGAGAGAGGGCGAGAGCGAGGGGGAGAGGAAGCTGACAATTTTTTTTATTCCCCTTAGTATTAGCTAGACCCCCCTTAGTATTAGCTAGACTTTGCTCCTTTTGTATAGTTAGTCCACATATTTAAGTTTCAATATTCCTTTATGTTTAATGTATGCACCTCCCTTCCAAAGTAAATTCCTTGTTTGTGCAAACATTCATGGCGAATAAAATCCCTTCTGATTCTGATTTGAAAATGAGGAAGGAAAACAAAAAGCAGCAGCAGCTAAGATGAGGCTTCCTGATAGAGTAAATGACTAATCTGATTAGCCAACACTGACAGGTAATCATCTATCTATCCATCGAGACAGCATCCACATGTATCCATCATAACATGTACATAACAATACACACACAGCTGATTTACACAAATCTTCAAAGCTCTGCCCTGCCCTCCCCTACACACAAACACCCACACACACACACAGCTGCATTAACAATTGTTTGCCACACAGCTTTTACCAATGCAAGGAACCAACAGGGGTCCCTTGTGATTGGAGTGTATTCTTTGCACACATGCACACACACACACACACACACACACAGGTGTGTAGATGAGACAGCATGCCTATAGGGGGAGGGGGTCATGTCAGCCAATCAAAGACAGAGCTTGAGGAGACAGTGCAAGCCAATTATAACCCTCCACCTCCACACACACACACTCCCTCGCCTCATACTGCATACCAAGGAGAGTTGGCCTGTCTGTGTCTTTTAGGAATCGAATATTTGTACAGACAGACACTCCTGGTCATGGAAAGTCTGTTCTGTCCATTTTCTCCTCCCCTCACCTCTCCTCACAGCTATGTACATGTGTAACAATGTACCCAATACTGGGTTAAGTATTGTTCCGGAAGGGGCGTTAAATGAGGTTGAAGTTTGTGACAGGTAGTGATGGGAAGTTCGGATCATTTTAGCAAGAACAAATTATTTAGTGGGGGCAGGGGGGGGATAAATAAGGGGGGGGGGGGAGAGAGGAGAGAGGTTTAGAGAAAGAGTGAGAGGAGAAAATTAAAGAGTGAGTGGGGGAGGGAAAGAGAAAGAGAGGGGGAAAGAGTGAGTGAGAGAATGGTTGAGGCAGAGAGAAAGACAAGGGGGGTTATAGAAAGAGAGAGAGGGAAGAGAGAGAAAGTGATGATGTAGAGAAAGACAGAGGAGAAGAGTGAGAGAAAGTGAGGGGGTGGATAAAGAGAGACAGAGCACAGTAAAGGCACACAATTACACCGCACTAAACTGTAAGTAAAGTAAAAAAAAAAAGCAAAAATTACCTAAATAACAAAACCTGTAATTAATCAAATCAAAAATCGATGTAACCTGTAATCAAAAAACGAACATCATTCACATATTACTGCTAAACCTAGCAGTCACGTGAAAGTGAATAACGAAAACAAATCCTCTCTGTTTTCTTTTCGGTGTGTTTGTATTCAGATCACGTGAAAAATGATCCAAAGACTCGTATCCGGAGACAGTCATGGTTTCTCTTGGTTTCGGTTTCCTCTACCCACTATTGAGCCTATGAAGGTCACGTGAAAAATGATCCAAAGACTCGTACCAGAAAGAAGGAACGAATTGTTCCCCTCCCGACTGTGTCTTCGGGTAAAAGATGAGTTCATCGGCTGACCGTGTCTTTGGGTCATTGATTCGTTCTTTTGCCAACCGTGTCTTCAGGTCAATGATTCGTTCATCTGCCAACCGTGTCTTCGGGTACAAGTCTTTGGATAATTTTTCACGTGACCTGCATAGGCTCAGTAGCCTACTGGTAGAGGAAGTCGATAGGATTAGTTTATTTCCCGACCATGTCTTCGGGTAGGCTACGAGTCTTTGGATTAGGGCTGCAAGAACGAGTCGATAAAGCGTTGGCAACAAATTTTATTATCGATTCTTTGTGTCGTGTGATTATTACACCATTCAATAAGTCGCAGAGATGTTTGAGTATAAAAAAAAAAGTTTAGTTGAGCGCGGAGGTAGAGGAAAGACCATTTGAGAGACGTTGTTGAGTAATGTTGTTCTGAAACACATGGCGGAGAAATCAGTACGACCTAAGTCATCCAAGGTGTGGAAGTATTTCACACTAAATACGTCAAAAAGGTGTGTTAATTGACCGAGGTGAAGTTAGTTTCATTTTCGACATTCGTCTCACATTAGGAAGACGGTACATTGCAGCATGACCGGATGAAAACTACCCATTCCATTTTGAAAAATGTAGACTTTTATAATATTTTTATGATTATAAAACCTCAGACAGACACCAGAATATCTTAACAATGTCTGGTATACTTCCACAGCCTTTACTACCAATTAGGTTTCAAATAAATGTATAGAAAATCACTAATCTTTGAAAATAGCTTAATCCTCGCAAAGCGTAACTTTATTCAAATTGTGTCAAAAATCATACTTATACACGTATATATGTACATATACATATACATGGAGAAAATAAACTCCCCTTCTTTCTGATACCACGGTTGTTCTGTGTCCATTTCCTCTTCCCCCATTTTCCCCTGGTTCATCGTTTGCAGTGGCCCGTTACCTTTCCCTGCCCACCAGGGATTCTGCCCACCAGGGATTCGTAACACTCTACAGGGATTCATAACACTCTACTCAACTTTTTTCAAAATTGTGTCAAAAATCATACATATACACCAGATTATTCTAATCAAGTCTGGCCTACTTCCACAACCTTTCAATTTCAAAAATGTTTTAAACAAAACTCATATAAATTGCTTATCTCTGAAAATAGCTTTAAATCCACGCTAATATTAATAACTTTTTCAAAATTGTGTGCCTGTTTGTGCACATTTTTAAGATGTTTTGCACTGTGAATTTGCACTGTCAGTTTTGTTTTTGAATAAAGGGTTGGAAATTAATGCTTTTTTGTTTTTTGATTTTTAATCCGATTCATCGATTAATCGAAAAAAGAATAGTCCGATTAATTGATTACTAAAATGATCGTTAGTTGCAGCCCTACTTTGGATCATTTTTCACGTGATCTGCATAGGCTCAGAAGAGGAAACAGAATGGATTTGTTTAGTGATAATTACATGTTTTGTTATTTTAACTTACTCCCTATAATTTGTATTGTGTTAAATATGCAAATGAGCCTAATAGGGAGTCAGGTGGCTGAGCGGTTAGGGAATTGGGCTAGTAGTCTGAAGGTCGCCAGTTTGATTCCCAGTTCGATTCCCGGCCATGCCAAATGACGTTGTGTCCTTGGGCAAGGCACTTCACCCTACTTGCCTTGGGGGAATGTCCCTGTATTTACTGTAAGTCGTTCTGGATAACAGCGTCTACTAAATGACTAAATGTAAATGTATTAAATTATGTAAGTTGTCGAATGTTTGTTTAGCCGTTAAGTAGGTGCTAACTGGCTAATTACATTGTTGTCGGATGTCAGCGTTGTTCTGCCCTGGTACTATGTGTGATCCCTCCACTATTCCTGTGTTTCAGGTATGTTTTGCCTGAGTGTGTTAAAATACTTTACCTGTCATGTACTTTATTAATTCGCTCTTTTTCTAAGTGTCTTGCTGCAAGTGTTGTAGCTAGTAGGCTGTAATGTGCTAATGTAAGGGTAGCCCATTGTAGCCTACGCCAGGGGCGTTGTTCTAAGGCCTACCCCCAAAAAAATATATCCGAAAAATTATGCACCGGGTGCACATCGTAAAGTAAATAAGAAAGAAAACTGAAAATATGCCTATCCATATTTTTCTAGGACTGCCGAAAAATATTATAATGGCTACGCCCCTTGCCTACAAACAGCTATTTGTTATTTTTCGCTTGTGTAGAAGTTTGTGACAAGGGATGTCAGCGTTGTTCTGCCCTGGTACTATGTGTAATCGCTCCACTATTCCTGTGTTGCAGAAATAAACCTGATGACAGCTTTAGTCCACAACTCCACGACTCCATTGCACATTCAGCTGACCACCAAAATACATTTTAGTTAAAATTATTGTAATGGGCTGGTTAGAGTCTATTACATAAGCTGGTGCCATGACCCGGATCATTAGGTTAGCTGCAGCTGACCAAACGGTGTGTGGAGTGAGTTTAGAGGGGTGATTGTAGCCGGTGGTGATCGGTTAAACTCACTCCTTAGGTATGTAACAGGCCACCCGCGCCAGCGAATAGCTAGCTAGGTAGCTATTAGGTAAGTTTTGTTGGCGTAGCTGGTAGTGGTCGCGTTTGGAATGTCAGAGGTGGCGGATTCAATCCCAGTGAGGGGCAAACTTCGGACGAGTGTACCTCTGATGGAGCAAGGCCACGTTTGTTACACATGCACTACAAAGGTGAGAGTGTAGAGGTAGTATTAACAAAAGCAAACATGCAAGCAGATTCATGGTGTGGTGTCTTACTGTGGTCAAGCAGGCTTGTACTGTATCATCCAGATTCTTTCCAAAACTAAACAGTACATTCATTGCTCTGTGCGTCACAGTTCAGAGTGTGGCGATAAGTGGGTGCAATCACATACCACAGTGCCTTTTCACACACACACACTACACAGACATACACATAGATACATACACGAGCATTCGGTCGCAAACAGAGTCAGCTGTTCCGTTCTTGCTACCACATGTCATCTCTGTCTGTGTGTGGGGGGTGGTAGACTGGGGTGGGGGTGGGTGAGGGGGGGGGGGGGTGAGGGTGGGAGCAGGGGCACAGTGAGGAAGGGGTTTTTAAGCTAGATGAGTCCCCTCACCCACCCACCCTCCTTCCCTCCCTCTCTCCTCTTCTCCCTCCCTCCTCATTCTCTATCCCCAGAGTGATTAATCTTCAGACACTAATTAGATGGTTGCTAATTAGCATCTGACATGTGGGGGAAGAGGAGGGGAGATGGAGGGAGGGGAGCAGGCATGGCTGGCTCCACACTAGCATCCCAGCTCAGCACTGTCTCTCTTATACACTGAAAGGGGGAGAGAGACGGAGAAAAGAGGGAGGATGTGGGTAAGCTGTGATAGAAGGTGAGAGGAGAGGGAAAGAAAGGAGGAAGGGGGAGAGAGGGGATGAAGTGGAGGCTAAGAGGAGAGAGACAGGAGGGAGAGAGGAGGAAGAAGGCGAGTGAGAGGGGGATGGAGGAGAGAGGTATTGAGGAGTAATAAATAAATATCGGAAGGGAGGAAGAGATAAATGAGAGATATTAGAGAGAGATGAAAGGGAAGAGAGGAAAGGAGGGATAAAGAGAGATGAGAAGGAGAGAGAGAGAGATGAAAGAGAGAGAGAGATGAGATGGCGAGAGAGAGATGAGAGGGCGAGAGACGTGTGTGTGATTACAGCCATGTAAGACAGAGGGGCAGTATAACAATCTGTTTGTCACACAGCACTATTCTTCTCTCATTAGCAAGGCCAACATAGTTGGTTGCTAATATCTGACCATCCTCTTGTTGGGGGTGCTAAGGGTGAGTTTCACTACTCTCCTCTCTTCCTATACTGTCCTCTCCTTCTCTCCTTTCCTTTCCCCTTATCTGTTCCTACCCTGTCCTCCCTTCTCTCCTCTTCTCTCCTTTTTCACTATACTGTCCTCTCTTCTCCTCTCCTCCCCTGGGGGTGCAGTACCTTACAAGATCCCAGGATGATGGAGGGATGGAGGGAGAAAAAGATAAAGAGAGAAGCCTTGCAGAAAAAATCTATAATTTATAGGTGACAATGTTATTTCCTGTTGTCAAGGTTAGCTGGCAGTGTGTATGTGTGTATTTGTTTGTGTGTGTGTGTACTGGTGTGTATTTATGTGCATTTGCCTGTGTGTGTGGGGTGCGTGTGTATTTCTGTGTGCTGTTTGTGAGCTGGCAGTGTGTATTTGTTTGTGGGCCTGCGCCTGTGTGTAATGATGCGTGTGAGAGTTTGCTCTCTAAGACTGGTGAGTGACAGTCACAGTTCTGCATTTTGACACGAAGAGCACATCAGCGTGCACACGAACGCACACGCACACATACGCACGCACACACACACACATTCCGACAAGGCAAACTATTTAGTTGAAATTTTCCCTATCATATCCTGTGTTCCAGGTTGAAAAACGCCCTAACCTCTGAATGATTCGGGTGTAATGTCTCTTTTATCGGACGCACGTGGACACAAATCAGGCCAATTCATGATGGTATCCATGGCAACCGGTTGACTCACACAGCGCTTCCTGTGCCAGGTGGCGGTGGGCAGCGCGCCTCTTACCTGCAGGGTGGTTATTATGGTCTGAGCTGGGTGTAAACATGCAGCGCTCAGTCCTGGCACTCAAACACTGCAGAGGGACACTGAGTCAACCAACACTGTTTGGTAGAGAGACATGATGGAGAATGGTTTGATGTAGGAGAGAGAAAGAAAGAGAGGAGTGAGAGAAGATTGAGAGATAAAGAGAGAGGAGAAGAGTGAGAGATAGCGAAACAGAGAGAGAAAGGGGGGGCGAGAATGAGCAAGATGGGTGGCAGAGAGAGTGAGGGGGAAAGAGAGAGGGAGGTAAGAGGGATAGAGAAAGAATGAGGGGGGAGAGAGAGGAGAGAGGTTTAAAGGAAGAACGAGAGGAGAAAACGAAAGTGAGTGGGGGGGAGGGAAAGAGAAAGAGAGAGGAAGAGAGTGGGTAAGAGAATGGGTGATGCAGAGAGAAAGACAAAGGGGGTTATAGAAAGAGAGAGGGAAGAGAGAGAAATAGAAGGTGTAGAGAAAGAGAGAGAGGAGAAGAGTGAGAGAAAGTGAGGGGGTAGAAAAAGAAAGGGAAAGACAGATCACAGTAAAGGCTGGATCGAGTTAAACAGATAGCAAGGTTTGTTGTTGCCTGACTCTAGCTGACTTCAACTTCAGCCCTGTCATTAATTACATCTGTTGAAAACACTCCTGGTGTGTGTGTTCCTTCTCTCCATTTCCTCCTCCACCATCCCTCTCCATCTTACCAGCTCTCCCCTCACCTTTTTACACCTCTCCACCTCCTCCCTCTCCACCTGTTACACGACTGAAAGACAGTTGTCTTTTGGCAGGATTATTAGACACATTTAGAGAGAAAGAGAGAGAGGTGAAAAGTGGGAGAGGAAAACAGAAAAGAACAAGAAAGATGCAATAGAAAGGGAGAGAGAGAGAGGAAGAGAGAGGGGGAGAGAGGGAGAGAAAGAGAGGGAGAGAGAGGGAGCTAAATTAGCACGCAGCTGTTGACTGGACCAATTGGCAATCATATGTGCGCTTGTTTACTTTCACAGCTGTACTGTGTATGTTAGAAACGCAGCAAAAGGCAGTAGTGGAAGATTGTTTGATGCTGTATCTGTGTAGTGCTTCTGGAAGTGTGCTGCTGTGGAGTGACCCCTTGAGGGGGTTCCAGCTGAGAGCAGCCTGGAGAGGCCCTCACTGTGCCTGCGGACCCCACAACCAACTACACACTTACACATGGGTGCCATGGTAACCCAGGACGATGCTGCGTTATGTGTTTGTGTTCATTTACCTGGCATGGGGAATGGTGAAACCACACAAGCACACTCCACACACACTCCTCTCTTATCACTGGTATAAATACCATACACCAGGGAGGTCTGGTAAAACTGTTTTAGTGCCTTATCACACTACACAGAGAGAGATGGATGGATAGAGAAAGAGAGAGAGAGACACACAAAAAATTGAGAGGGGGAGAAGTGGCATGGAGAATAAAAGGAAGAGATGGAGAGAGAGAGGGAATAAGAGAGAAGGAAAAGAGGTAAGGGAGATAAAAGAGGGAGCAAGAGAGAGAAAATAAAGACAGAGAGACAGGAGAGAAAGAAATGGAAATAATGGCATGTTCTCTTCTATGATTAAATGAATTGTGTTCCAGTTTGATTTATGATTGCAGTGTTTCTCTGTCATGTCTGAATTCATGATTCTATAAATTATTGATCGCAAGAACTAGGAGAGAGATTGAAAGGATGAAAAGTGAAATGACAGGATGGATGGTCGGAAGGAATGAAAAATGGAGGGATGGATCACGAACATAAGACAAACGTATCCTTGAGAGATAAACAAGTTAGTCTGTATGGAGCCTGTATGGAGTTAGTCACATGACACTGGTCAGCACCACATCTTCATTGTGTCTCTACAGACCCAGTCCTGAATGGAGACAGAAACTTCAACTGACACTCTCAAGAGAGAAACACACACACACATGCATACATACACACAAACTCACACCCAATCATAACCCTGTCTAAGATCACTATATTTCTCTAGTATACTCCTAAAACTCAAATGCGTTGAGTTATTTGTGCTGGGTAAGTGGAGGGCACCGACACACACACATACATACACATACACACACACACAGGGAGACTGATGCCGCTGAGCACCATCATACCAACAATACAGACATGTCAGACAGGAGGGTGGGGGCAGGCATTTGGTGATTTGGTTGATTGAGTGCAAAACTGGATAAACGTCTGTGTGCGAGTGTGTGTGTGAACAGTGATTATTGCAGTTGCTAATGAGAGATTTATGAAGAGAGAGGTATGACCATGTCGAACACAGGCACACACACACTAACAAACAACACCTACACACACAACAAAACACACACGCAACCTACACACAGCAACGCACACACGCATCCACATGGCTATAACAAGGACATCACTTACTGCAGCGAGGACAGCTGTACAGATCAACATCATCATCGTCAAAGCAGGCTGAGACATAAAATGTGAAATAAGAAATAAATAGGACAAATGGATGTCTTTTCACATGGAGACCTGACACACACACACGCACACACACACACAGACACACACACTCACACAGACACAAAAATTAAAAACACATCCACAGACATATTTAGCCATATTTGGCATTCATAAAATGTCAGGAGATTTTTTTTTCTATTACATTCCATTCCAAAAACACCAAAATGTTTGAATCATTCTAAACACATAAAAGAACAACATTGCAACATCTTAAGATGACTTGAAGACTATTTCTAACTCCAACAAAATGGTCTGACAAAAGGCTAACAATGACAAATGCGATGAACATCAACCTTTTTTAGAAACGTAAGTACAAAAACAATTGCGCACACACACACACACGCGAGTGAACACAGATACAACTAAACACACACATCCTGCACACACATGTATGGAAAGTCATTATTGCTGAATCAATTTCTCCATTACCATCACTGCCGAGCCTGGCGACACGTTAAATAAACATTCTGCACCGTCACAGTGACATCCCACCGCGCTGCACTGGGTGTGTGAGTATGTGTGTGTGGGAATGGGCATTTGTGTGTGTCTTTCTAGAGACTAATCAACCACAAAGCCATAGGTAATGGCCTGTAAACAATGATGAGATAACAACAACCCAGACACACACACAGAGAGAGAGACACACACAAAGACAGAGAGAGACACAGAGATAGAGAGACAGAGACGCACAGAGAGAGAGACACAGAGAGAGAGAGAGTGAGAGAGAGAAAGACACACAGAGACAAAGAGAGAGAGACAGAGAGAGAGAGAGACAGAGGGACAGAAAGAGAGAGACTGAGAGAAAGAGACGGGCGGAGAAAGTGGGAGAAGCAGAGTGGGAGTAGGAGAGAGATAGAGAGAAAGATTTAGAGAAAGAAACATGGGCCCTATCTTCCACCCAGCGCAATTGACTTGGTCAAAGACTGTTAAGATAATTAATTTATCAAGTAATGCACAGAGTCGTCGGATTCAAAGAAAGTACAATAGTTAAATGCTTGCCAGCAAGGAGACAAAGTCTGATCGCAATACAAAGTTTGACTGGTTCACAAATTATCATGTAAGACCCTTTTATGGGAAGAAATTTCCTGCTCTGCATACCAGCTGTCAATATGATATATCCCAGAGAGACTTGACCATATAATTATTTATTGCACCTCTAATATGATAATGATCAGCCTTGGTCATTTAGTTTACGTAGGCTTACGGTGCGTGTCCATTACAGCGGGGCGGGCGGCAAGTGGGTGTCGGATTCCTATTCATTTTCAATTAAACCGATCGTTGACGCTCGTGAGGGCATTGTGGGAGCGTTCGCGAGCGTCAACGCCCGATTTCATTGAAAATGTATTGGAAACCGACGCTCCGCACCGCTACGGTCCACTCCGCTGTAGTGTACACACACCGTTAGTGTCATCTATAAGTCATGTGAAGAGGGGGTTCTCTGCTGGCAAGGAATGCTAGCACCAGTATTTTCAGGATGTAATTTTCCATTCTAACAAGCTTGGTCCGTGCGCACTGCTGGCGAGGCCAGGGTCTTCTTTCTGCGAAGCTACGTTACATTGTTTTGATTTATGGCGTGTTACATTTCTTTAATGATTGTAAAAAGATTTTCATGAGAAATCTCTATGTAGGCCTATGTGAACTTGATTTGTAACAATTGTGGCAATTTCCTCCCACGCCTGTTTAACCGAAGCTAATTTGGATGGATTTCTTCTCCCATCTCCATCCGAATCAAAATCAGAATTTGGTTTATTCGCCATGTAGCCTATGTAACACAAACACGGAATTTACTGTGGCAGGAAGGTGCAAACAATAAACATATACGGGTCTTAAATTACGTAAAAAAGTACAATAGTTAAACCAATTCTAAGAACGAAACAATAAAAAAATATAACAATTAAAAAATATAAAAATGTTCAATAATAAAATATATATAAGAGTAAGAATTTGAATGAGCTGCATGAGCGGGCAATTTAGTGCAATGAGAAAACTGCTCTGCCTTTCCCATACAATGTCACTTCTCTATCTGTTACGGCCCTGACTAGAACGTCGGTCTCCTCGGCTGTGAACCGCTCCTGGCATGTACCTGGCAAATCCGTCGTAATAATAGCAATCCGCCACGGAACAAGCGCTGCTCTTAAAGGGAATGTGAGATGATGATCTGATTGGTTTATTGCACGTTACACCCAAACCACACCCATTAGTAATGTAGCTACTTTGGACCAAGTCATTTATCCTGCCGGGAAAATAGCAACCGCGCCGGAGTCCCGCCCACAAAGTTACTTGCCCTTTCCGTTTTTATACTTGCGTTTCAGATCGTTAAAATAGGGCCCATAGAGAGAAAAGAGAGAATAAGAAAGAGAGAGAGGAAGGGGAGAGGGGGAGCAGAGGACTGTGGAGGAAAAGGAAGCCATTAGCAGAATCATTAACAACTGTCACACCTGTGGACAGGAAACGCATCACTAGTCTCCGGCTTCCTTTTCCTGTTCCTGTCATGGTGGTGAACATGAACTCAGGAAACTCTCTCCTGGAGTTTTATACACACACACACACACTCACACACACACACACACAACCAGGGTTTTGCCAAATCTCTCGGGGTAAAATGGTTGTCTTGGCAACCATGCGGCAACAATCGTCCTCTAGAGACAGGGCTGTATCTAGTCTGAGAAGCCCACCTCTCCATCCTCTCACTCACACAGCTTCTCTCTGGGCTGTCAACTCCACATTCCATTTGAACCAACTACAACCAGCATGTACACCAACAGCTGAACCTTCAGTCATCCGTCCGTCAAACTCCTGAAGTTTGCGGACAACACCACCCTCATTGGGCTCATCTCTGGTGGAGACGAGTCTGATTATAGGTGGGAAGCGGCCAACCTGGTGACCTGGTGCAGCCAGAAAAACCTAGAGCTTAAGACAGTGGAGATAGTTATGGACTTCAGGAAGAATACAGCCCCACTCACCCCCATCACCCTGTGTGACTCCCCAGTCAACACTGTGGAGTCCTTCCGCTTCCTAGGCACTATCCTCTCCCAAGACCTCAAGTGGGAACTGCACATCAGCTCTCTCACCAAGAAAGCACAACAGAGGATGTACTTCCCACGGCAGCTGAAGAAATTCAACCTGCCAAAGACAATGATGGTGCTCTTCTACAAAGCCAATCATTGAGTCCATCTTCACCTCCTCCATCACCATCTGGTAAGCTGCTGCCACTGCCAAGGACAAGAGCAGGCTGCAGCGTATCATCTGCACTGCTGCGAAGGTGATTGGCTGCAATCTGCCTACCCTCGAGGACCTGCACACCTCGAGGACCCTGACGCGAGTGAGGAAGATTGTGGCTGACCCCTCCCACCCTGGTCACTCCCTGTTTCAGTCACTCCCCTCCGGCAGAAGGCTGCGGTCCATCAGGATCAATACCACACTCCACAAAAACTGTTTCTTCCTATTCCGCTGTTGGCCTCTTCAACAAGGCCAAGGGTTCACACTGACTTCATGACTCAATATCCTTAAACACACAGTTTTTTTGCACTGCACTACACAATCTTGTACCATTTGTATTTTTTGTAATATTTGTATTTTTTGTATTTTTATATTATAAATTACTGCAACTTTTATTTTATTTTTTATTGTATTGTATTTTAATAATAATTCCACGTAGTATTGCTAGTTATGCACCCTTAGTATAGTTAGCATATGTACATTTTTGACAATGTTTGCACCTTCCTGCCAAAGCAAATTGCTTGTCTGTGCAAACTTTCATGGCGAATAAAACCCATTCAGATTCTGATATTGACACACACAACGGAACAACTTGTTACTGTTAGTTGATGACTGGAAAACAAACTTATTGACCCATTTATACAGTTGAATCCAAAAGATTAAGAAAAAAAGAGCTTTGTTTCTGCCCTTTAGTACACATTGTCATAAACACACACACACACACACATACAGTCAGAACACGGTCAAAACACATACCCAGTACTTGCACTGTCAGTATACAAATGCACAGTGTCTCGTGCATGTTCTCCCTGTGGTTACTTGGGTTTCCTCAGCAAAGAACCCCACTAGAAAGACAACCAGAGCAGATCTCTCTCCGGTCCTGTCCCTGACCAAGACATGGGCTTGAGCGCTTGGAATTGGTCCCAGAGTACCATTGCTATGACTGCCCACTGCCCCTGGCTGCCCTGGGAGGACAACATGGATAGAGAAAAGGGCGCCAGACTTTCTGGCGCGTGTGTGATCCGTTGCTTCCTGCTCGTGTGTGCGCCACAATTGTTGAGCTTGATAAAGGTACACACGCACACAATGAGTAAAGAAGCAGCCAGTACAGATATAGTACGTACACACACACATGCACACGCACACAAACCATTCTGACACCTCCAGTCAAATGCTCCTGATCTAATGAGGGCTTCTGAATGCTAATATCTCTTTTGTTATTCTACACCATTGTGGCATTGTGTGTGTACATGAATTGGCGTGTGTTCATGTGTGTATAGATACGTGTGAGTGTATATATGCATATGTGTGTGTGTGTTAGGGGGGGGAGTGCTGCTCTCTATCAGACAGCGAGCTCCCAGAAGGCCATGGGAGGTTGCCATGGAGAGCATGGAGGCTCAGATGTGTGTGACTGAGTGGCAGCACGGATGAACCAACACTGGGATGGTGACAGGTTGCGTCTGCGCTGGGAGGTTGTGTGCATGTGTGTCTCTCTCTCTCTCTCCCTAACAGACAAAGACTGAAAGAGGTGAGAGAGAAATAACGACAGTGAAAATGTGTGGGAATGTGAGATTGTGAGTCAGAGAGAGCGTGTGTGTGTTAATGAGTGTTTGTGTGTAGCCCATCTGTGACCTCAGAACTACTTGGAAATACAACGAGGTGGTAATGAGATGGGACAGGACTGCCCTCGACACACACATAAACACACATATACACACACATACAAACACACACACATGTGCACACACACATACACACACCCTCAGTTCTGTCCTTATTAATCAGCTCCCACGGTGAGAATGCATTAGTGTCTGAAGCTCTGCTGAGCCCGTCTTTAATTCACTCAACACACACACACAGGCACACAAATACACACACACAGGCAGGCACACAGGCAGGCACACATACGCACACACACAGAAGGCACGTCTTGATGGATTACAGCATGGCATTTATTATGGATAAGCTCTGGATCTTTTCATAACTAATACTGTATATGGATGTAAGAGAAGTGTGAGTGTGCGTGTGTACATGTTCGTGTGTGGAGAGTCTGGGTATGTGCGTGTGTATTTATGTGTGTGTGGTGTGTATGTGTGTATTGGCTAAACTCACTCCTCAAGTATGTATACAGACCACCCATGCCAGAGGATCGCTAGCTTTTTGTTGGTGTAGCTGGTAGTGTTGTAGCTGGTAGCAGTGATTATACATCACTAGTTACATTACTTTTGGATTACTTCGTAACATCACCTGAGATGCACTTGCCAAATAACAATATATGTAGGCCTACAATATATATGCCCAAATCAACTCAAATTGTTATTGTAATGAGGACATACACAAGATCTTTCTTTTATGCTTTTTAACACCACAAAACTGAAAAAAAGTTGTGAACATCAACCTAAAAGTTGTCAAGCATAACAAGTAGGGCTGCAACTAACGATTATTTTAATAATCGATTAATCTGACGATTATTTTTTTTGATTCATCGATTAATTCGATTTTAAAAAGCATTAATTTCAGTGCAAATTCACAGTGCAAAACATCTTCAGAATGTGCACAAACAGGCACACAATGTTTATAAAGTTATTAATATTAGCGTGTATTTAATGCTATTTTCAGAAATGAACAATTTATTTGAGTTTTGTTTAAAACGTTCTTGAAAATTGAAAGGTTGTGGAAGTAGGCCAGACTTGATTAGAATAATCTACTGTATTTGAGATTTTTGTGCACAATTTTGAAAAAAGTTAAGATTTGCAAGATTTTCAAAGATTAGGGATTTTCTATCAATTTATTTACATTTACATTTAGTCATTTAGCAGACGCTCTTATCCAGAGCGACTTACAGTAAGTACAGGGACATTCCCCCCGAGGCAAGTAGGGTGAAGTGCCTTGCCCAAGGACACAAAATCATTTGACACTGCGGGGAATCGATCCGGCAACATTCTGATTTCAAAATTGTGTGGCTGTGGAAGTATACCAGACATTGTTAAAATACTCTGGTGTCTGTTTGAGGTTTTACATTCCCAAAAATATTATCATTTCAAAATTTTTCTAAATGGTATGGGTAGTTTTCATCCGGTCCCTAATGCAACACTGCAAAGTAGTGTCTACCGAATGTGAGACAAATGTCGAATATGAAACTGACTTCACCTCGGTTAATTAACACTCTTTTTCGATGTATTTAGTGTGAAATGCTCCCACACCTTGGATGACTTAGGTCGTACTGATTTCTCTGCCTCCGCCATGTGTTTCAGAACAACGTCACTCAACAACGTCTCTCCAATCGTCTTTCCTCTACCTCCGCTCTAGCCTGGTCCTAACCAGACCCTCGCACATTTCATTTGTACAGAGGGTCTGGGATCGCTCCATTGACAAACGTTGACTTCCTTGAAGGCGGGTCCTCTGTTGAAGTTTAAAACTATTGGATCTGCCCAGAGCATCATGGCCACCAACAAAACTTAGCAAGGAATGTTCTTACTCCGGCTTTAACCTATGGATATTCGGCAGCGTTGCCACAACCGCAGAATAGCTTCGCTCGCATCTTTCTCCGCCGCCATCACTGAACTAATCAAACTAGTGCACAACATTAACGTCATCGTTCTCAGCCACTCCCTCTGTTCGCTGATTGGAACTACAAAAAATGTGTTTCTGAAAACCGACTTCTAAGTCAAACTCCCAGACCTAGTACAGAAGCAAAATCCAAATTGAGCGGAAGTACGTAGGAGGGCAGAGCCAGGCTACCTCCGCTCTGCGCTCAACAAAACTTTTTTTTTAATACTCAAACATCCGCGACTTATTGAGTGGCGTAATAGTTGCGCGACACAACAATCAATAAGGAAATTTGTTGCCGACGCTTTTAATAATTTGATCGATTTAATCGATTCTTTGTTGCAGCCCTAATAACAAGGTAGGCTACTAGCAGTAAGCAAAATGTCTCAAAATACAATAATGCTTAAAACTTTAAATGGCAAAATTTCCTCTGGAAAGGTGTTTTTGGCCTGGGCACAAGGGCGCCGTATGGGGGGGGGGAAGCTAGGACGATTCTAAGGGCCCCAAAAAATAGAAAAACAAATAGAAATTATCAAAAAATATAAACATATATTTTCTTTTTCATAGGGCCCAAAATTCCTGGCGGCGCCCCTGGTGGGCACAATGTAATGGGTGAGATAGCAGAGGAAAACAGCAGCAAAAACACTCTAGACGACTCCAGAACACTCTGAACACACAACTCCACATGAATACTCTAGAACCCACTAGAACACCACTAGTGTACTCTAAAACACATCACCACACTAGAACACAGCAGAACACAGAAGATACCAGGACACACCAGGACACAACAGAACACACCAGGACACAGCAGAACACATAAGGACACACCAGGACACACCAGGACACAGCAGAACACACCAGGACACAGCACAAGACACAAGGACACAGCAGGACACACCAGAACCAGGACACAGCAGAACTTCTCTCCTACCTGATTCGTCGTCAGTCTTGTGCTCGTTATCCGAGTCCGTCAGCGTGAGGGCAGAGTTAGCCCTGGACGACAGGCTGGAGCTGAGCCGGGATTTGAGCCCGTGACCCCCCGCCCACAGCTGGACGGCCCGCTCCGGGGTCATGACCCCCTCGGGGTCGGAGTCTGGGTCCTGGTCAGAGGCGTTGCTGAGGGCGAAGCTGTGCTGCAGCAGGCTCAGGTCCCCCTGCAGGCCTGGGGACTCCCCCATACCCAGCTCTGCCAGCATGAAGCTCCCTGACACACAAAACACCATACCAGTCTGGGTGAGTGTGTGTGTGTATACTTGTGTTGTGGATGAAGGTGTGTACGTGTGTCTGTGAGTGTGTATCTGTGGCGTGTGTGCGAAAGTGTGTGTGTCTGAAGTGTGTGTGTGTGTGAGTGTGGTGTGTGTAGTTTGTGCGAAAATGTGTGTGAGGTGTGTGTGTGTCTGTTGCATGTGTAGTTTGTGTGCGTGTGTGTGTGCAGATATCCACTCCCTTTCAAACACAGACACCGGAAATTACAGTCTGAATCTCAGATTTTCAATAAAACAACCGAGACCAATTAGCTTTCAGCAGGAAAGTTTAATCAGCCAATCGGTTTCCTCTTCTGATTAAAACTACTTCTGGGATATAATCTGTCCACCAGCATCAGCTGACGAAATCAGATAATTAATTGATGTATAAATGAACAGATTGGCACAAATTTAATTAGATCAAAGTTAATGAATTAAGAGAAAGCAGCTGTAGAACCAGTGAGTGTTGAGCAGGAATTACCAGAGCACTGGCATGTTCTCTATGCCAAACAAAACAACAACCCAGTTCTAGAACATTCTTCATGAGGGGAACACACTCCTCTCAGAATGGGAAGCAGGAAACAGGGTTCTGTCCTGGAGTCATGAGAGGGGAGGTCAAACCAGACAGGTCAAAGGTCACATTAGGAGGATGGTGATTACCTATATGTTGGGAACTCCTGGTAGGAGAGGGAGGGGGGGTACAACTGTATGGACAGGTAAGAGATGGGGGGTACACCTCTAAGGACAGGTAGGAGAAAGGGGGGGGGGGGGGGGGTCATCTGTATGGACAGGTAGGAGAGGGGGGAGTACACCTGTATGGGCAGATGGGGGAGGGGTACACCTGAGGTGTGAGCAGGTCAGGTCTCTAAGCAGGTCTGAACAGGGGGGTCAGGGGTCACAGTGACGTACCTGCACAGTGCATGCCAGACAGGAAGTAGCTGATACCAACAGGAGCCAGCTCCACATAGGCTGGGGAAGCAGAACACACACATGTCTACACTTGCCACAGGTTGTGATAGCCCTGAAAGTTTAGAAAGTTCTGGGGATGACTGATCTGAAGACCTGACAGTTCTGAGGTTGTGAAGGTTCTGAAGTTTCTTTTAGGTGCTGAAGATTCAGAAGTTTCTAAAGTTCTGAATGTGCTGGGTTTCTGGGTTTGAGTTGTCAGAGTTGACATGATGCTCTTAGGGTTCTGGGGTTCTGAGGTGGAGGTTCCAAATGGTTCTGAAAGCTTTGAAAGACCTGAGGTTCTGAGGTTTTGAGATTCTGACATTGGAGGGGGATGAGGCTAATCCCAATCCCTTCCCTCTCCACTCCGTACTGTGTGTGTGAGCAAGTGTGTGTCCTGGGACGGTGTCCCATTAGTGTCATATTCTAGTGTGAAACCAGGATGCTGGTCTGATGGAGGAACATCTGTCTGAAAGTATTTTATTCATGAGAACACTGCTTTGTCTCTCCCTGTATCCTCTCTCTCTCATTCCTCTCTATATATGCATGTGTCTCTTTATCTGTTTGACTGGCAGGTTGAGTGACTGGTTGAATGGCTGGTTAACTGGCTGTTGGACTGGTTTATTGACTGGTTGACTGGGTAACTGACTGGCTGGCAGGCTGTTTGACTGGTTAATTGTCTCTCCCCCCATTCTCTCCAACCCTTCTCTTTTCCACACTTCCTGTTATCCTTCTCCCCTCCTGCTCATCCATATTCCATCAGTCGACCCAGACAGAGCCCATCTCCAGCCCCAGCAAACACACACACACGCAACACACAGAGACACAGATTATATATACATATATATATATAGAGACAGAGAGAGAGAGACAGAGAGAGCGACACACACAGAGACAGAGTTCCAACCCCAGCAGCATCAATATTACATCCTCCTGGTAGCCGCTCTGCCTGCACACTCACACACACACAAATGTTTACTTTGCAAGACTGTGGTTTAAAATGCGTCTATTAAATAGCTTGGGTGTGTGTCTCACACTACAGATTACAGTTCAGATCTTAAAGTCTGCTGACCCTGTTAAAATGACTAAAAACTTGTGGAGCACATACACAAACACTCACACACACACACACTCTTTGGTAATGGTGGGCTCTGGGGCTGACCTGGGGTGTAGGAGTGGAGCCGCAGCTGTTGCTGGGAGCAAGGGAGGGACCCTAGGGGGTGTTCTGCAATGTGTGTGTGTGTCAAGTGTGTGTGTGCGAGTGTGTGTGTGTATGTGTGTGTGAACGTGTATGTGTGTTCATGCATGTGTGTGTGTGTATGCGTGTGTGTATCTGTGTGTGCACTGAGCATCATTTCCCATCAGCCAGGGTCGTTACATTTCTTCCTGGTTCCCCTTAGATTACCTACCATATGGTCCTCTCACACACACACACAAACACACACACACACGAGCAGTCCGGAGCAGGTAAGATAGTACATGTTGACAGCTTTATGTCCTCATCCATCTCACTGAGACATTACCTACATCACTGACCAGGGAGTAGCCACACTGCAGTGCAGGGCTAGAGTTTGAAACAAGTTTTGCCCCCGCAAAAAAAAAGCTCGATAGCCCAGCAGCTGGGGCGTGTCAGGCACAGGTTTATGTTCTACTGCGTTCCCTTTCATTTCTACCTGGACCAAACCATTTGTCTCTTACAAACTCTCCCCTTCATGGATAATTATCTCTGCTCTCTCCTTGTGTTTCTTTCACATTGCAGAGGAGAAGGTGGGAGAGGGGATAAAACCATAGAGGAGGAGAGTGTAGGAGGACAGTAGAAGGGAAGAGAAGAGGGAAAAGGAGAAGAGAAAGGACGGAAAATGAGAGGAGGGGAGAAAATGAGAGGAGGGGAGACAAGGAGACAAGGAGAGGAAGGAGAGAAAAGGGAAGGCAAGAAGGGGAGCAGAAAAGTTGAGGGGAGGTGATTAGAAGAGCAAAAAGAAGAAGAGGAGAAAAGAAGAACAGAGGATGAGATCAAATTAAAGGAGGGAGGAGAGAGAAGAGGGGGAGAGGAAGGTAAAGGGTATGTTTAGAAATATTAAAGCAGGACTCACATGTGTTACAGCGCATATACATGGGTTACACATCTTTCATTATGTTGTATGTTTGTGACAGCCAAGCTGGAAAGCTGGTGCGCAGTCAAAATGAAATCTAACACATGTAATGGCGCACTGGAGCTGTGACATCAGACCGCACCTGAATTATATTAATGACTTACTTTCAGAGGGATTTGTGGGTTTTCTTTAGAATATTTGGTAAAACGAACCTGAGCTGTATACTTCCTATCTGGGAGAAAGGTGACGCAAAGAGAAGTGTCTGGTCGTTCCTGTCCTATAGAAAGAACTACAAATATTGGTGCCAAAACCAGGGATAACGGAACCGTTTACATGGACGTGAAAGGGGAATGTTATTGAAAGTTTGCAAGAACAAAGAAGACGATGGAGATACTGGCACATCTTAAGCCTGGTTTATACTTCGATGTCAAACTCGTTTGCGTGGGGTTCGTGGACGCCACAGAGAGCCGCACAGCAAGGTCGCACAGCAAGGTCACACAGTAAGGTTGCACAGCATACCAAATCTGAAATGCAACACCATCAAGATCCACAAGGGCCTTTGCTTCAAGCCAAGGAATGAGTGGGGGCTTGGTCAGCCCACAATCTCCTGAAATGTTGTGTGTGCGTCTCGCCAAGCTCGCGTGTGTGTAAAGGGAAAGGCTGTGTGTGTGTGAGAATGTAGAGCGCGCGCGCTGAGGAGCAAGGGGAGACATTTCATTGGAAATATCCCTAGCAATTAGTCAAGCATGCATATTTGAAATATTCACAAAAAATCTACTTTTCATGTTACAGTCAACTTCTTCGTATGAACTTGTGATTGAACCACAAGTTTGACCGGCGGATGTGTAAAGCATTATTTTAGAGTTAGCAATAAATTAGATTTGCTTTATATTAATCATTTCTGGAGATATGAAGTTGCCTTTTCACATGGTAACATGTCGTAGTGTCTTCCACCGATATACCAAGTTTGGTGTTGATATCTCAGAGATTTGATGAGCTTTGATCCAACTTCCTGTTTGGTTGGTTTGTTGCAGATTTTGATTGGCTGTACGGGACAAACGGTTGTGAGGATCAAAATAGTTTTCTATGTGTTTTGCGAGGCTTGGTCTGAAGAGCATATCTGGACATTTTGAAGAAGATGTGACAAAAATTGCCATATGCCAGAGGGTGTGATGAACTCGTCCTGATCCAGGGAATCCAATGGTACCTCATTTTGGAAAATCGGTCATACGATTCAAAAGTTCCGTGTGTAAACACAAGTCCAACTTTGACCCGTTGGTGGCGCTAGAGTGGTCTAATGGGAGACATAAAACTTGGTGTGAATAAAGAAGGGACTGTCCTGAATGACTGTGCCAAATTTAACAAAAAGTTACCATATGGTTCTAGGGACTGCCATTGACTCCAATGGTACAATAATAATAATAATAATAAAACTAACAATAACAATAGGTTTCCGGAGGAATCCTAATAAGCACGAGTGACCCTAAACTGACTTGAAAGCCAAAGAATACGAATGTGATATAAGCCGAGACTTAAATGCCACAGTCCGTTTATTCACAGTCACAGTTCCGTTTATTCCACAGAGTAGGGGCTACAACTGAAAAGGCACGATCACCTTTTGTTTTCATCCGAGTCTGTGGAATGGCTAAAAGGAATTGGTTTGTTGATCTAAGGGGCCTGGAAGTGTGATACAGCATCTCAGGAGACATCAGGAGAAACCTGGGAAGAGTAAGTGATGTTTATTACAGGATGATGAATGTACTACAGTGTTTGGAGCTTAGACTCCATGGGGAATTAATGAACAAAGGGCACCTGCCCAACATCCGATGAAGAATCCCCCACGGAATCCGGACACTGGTGGCGGTAGCCGACGACCCAGCCAAGGAGTCGAAGAACAGAGACAAGGCCCGGGAGGGGACAGGGAGGTGGAGGGTTGCGCACTTGATAGCATGGATAAACTACATAGGGAGAGAATCGTTCCTGTGGCACGGGATCATTGTCATAGGCTGACATCAACGAGGAAGATTTGACAGCGTTGATTGATAAACGCTAATCGACCTGAAACCCATATGACAGCCTAACATAGGAAGAAAGAAAGTAGAGCGTTCTTAGCGGGGGGAGTAAGTAGTGAAATATTATCGAGTATGCCAAAGTGCAGGAGTCGGTCTTGCCTGACTGAACTTGCGCTAAGCTTCATAAGAAGATCTGAAATATACAATGGAGCCAATCCATGCAAAGCTTTAAAAACAAGTAACAACAACTTAAAAACAATTCTATAATTTACTGGCAGTAGAGAGAGGCCAATATTGGGGAGATATGGTCCCTTTTCCAGGTACCTGTCAACATTCTAGCAGCCGCATTCTGGACAAGCTTCAGGCGTGATAATGATGATTGACAAATGCATAATACAGAGAATTACAATAATCAATTAGAGACGATATAAGAGCATGAATAACAATTTCCAAGTCCTTGAAAGAGAGGGAAGATTTTAGTTTTGCAATAGTCCTTAAATGAAAGAAACTACCTTTGACAACAGAATTACTTTTTTTACACCCACATTTCTGGCATGGGAGTGCACACTGGTGGACAAGGGCCCCATTTTCTTTGATAAATCATCAATTGATCTGGGGGTACAAAATAGAATCACTTCCGTCTTACTCTCAATAAGTTTTTAGCCATCCAGCAATTGATATCTTTAAGGCAATCAAAAAAGGACAGCAGAGAGTTGGTATCACCTGGTTTTAACGGTAAGTATAACCGTGTATCATCAGCATAACAGTGATATGGTATATTATGTTTACGGCAAATAGAGCCCAGAGGGAGCATATACAAAGAAAATAAAATTGGACCCGGGATTGAACCTTGAGGTACTCCACATGTTATCGCTGCAGAAGAGGAGGAAATATTTCCAATATTAACAGAAAAGGTTTGATCTTCCAAATAAGAGTGGAACCACTGTAGAGCCACACCCTGGATACCAACCCATTGGACGATCCAGGAGGATCGCATGATCACAGAGTTAATATTTCCAGCAACATTTTAAATGCATCTCTTCATCCATGTTTGCATCTGCCGAACAAGTACACTGTATTCTCCCTTATCTGCTCGAGCCATATTCAAAAGCCTCGTTGCGTCTTCTGTTCCTGTTTCTAATTAAATTTAAGCAAATGCTTCCAACTCATTGTCCATCTCCTCCTCATACAGTTTCACTGGTTCTGTCAGACGCGTCATACCAGAAGGTTTCTTTGCGTCTTTCCTCATACAGCTAGGTAGCTATAGATATTAGATAGCCTTACCTATATACCTTAGATATTAGATTACCTAGCTATATTGGGGATGATGCAAAAAATATTATTTTGTTTAACAAACCAAAGTAACTTCTTCTGTAAGGTTTTCCTGTGCTACAAGAAAACAAACCACCATTTTGCACGATTGCGCCGCATAGTGCAAAAAAATGCTTATCTACACAACAAAGATGCACAACTATAATTTCTGAGCACATCCCCGCACACCTGCACGTGATATTAAGAAGGCAGACCCAGAGAAGCATAAACCAAGCTTTAGAAGGAAACAAGGTACAGTGTGCACATCAGTAACAAAGATTCTTCAAAAGCTGGAGGAAGAACTTGCCAAACTGGATTTAAAAAACAATAACTGCCATCGAGTTGCTCCAGATGTGTTTTGGCCGTAAGGATTCAGACATAAATGCCCACATGATCAAATTGTTGAATTTCCACCCTGTAAGCAGCACTATTGACATCAGGGCACTCAGACAACTTAGATGACAGCTTGGCCTCCATGGGAGTGGTATCTGACACCTTGGTTCCTGATGAGAAGATGCAAGAGTTTAGTAAACAAATGGAAGAAGACGATGTCTGTAAAGTGGAGGACTTGATGACTTACATCCAAAAGTAAGCAGACTGCAGCGAGTGCATTGCCAGTACAAGGGCCAAGGAGAGCGCTAAAGAACGCACCAAAGCATAGCATATCAGCACTGCGCAGAGGAAAGGCCAGTATGCCGTTAGCTGCCACTCTCTATCTTACATTTACATTTAGTCAATTAGCAGACACTCTTATCCAGATTGACTTACAGTAAGTACAAGGACATTCCCCACAGGCAAGTAGGGTGAAGTGCCTTACCCAAGAACACAACATCATTTGGCACAGCCGGGAATCGAACCAGCAACCTTCTTATTAATAGCCCGATTCCATAACAGCTCAGCCATCTGACTCCCATCTTGCAAGTCAAAAGGATGGACAATGTTTTTCCTTCAACAAAACTGATCACAGATCCAAAGATTGTATGGATTTGACCATTAAAGATCCTGCAAAGTAAATTCCATGTTTTGGTTCTAAGTACATTATATACGTGTGAAATGAGTTCCTGAAAGCATGTGCAAAGTTTTTAAACTTTTTTGCACTGAAATGTGGATGTAGACTAAAGAACAGTTTCTCTTCTGTTTTCAGATCAGGTTTTAATGGGCAAAGCCAAAAAACTCCCCATCTACATAATTCCTCCCCATCTACGTCAGATCACTGAATGGCACCTCCTGCTGTACTGCTATTGTAGCTTACATCAGCTAGCTAGCTAGCTTCAGGATGTCTCCCACCACCCGCATCTTCCCTGGATGCAAGAACTGGCTACCCATCAACGCCCGTATCAGATTCAAGACCCTGGTACTGACCTTCCGAGCAGTGAACGGGACTGCACCCGTCTACATCAAGTCTCTCCTGCAACCTTACACCCCCACCCGTCACCTACGGTCTTCTTCAGACAACCGCCTGGTGGTCCCACCGCTCAAGACTGCCCGGTCCCAACACAAGCTCTTCTCCTGCCTGGCCCCCCAATGGTGGAACCAGCTGCCCACCTCCATCAGGGACACTGACTGTCTCCCCACCTTCAAGAAAAGGCTCAAGACGCACTTGTTCCGGGAGTACAACGGCACTTAAGAATGCTTGGCTGGACTTGTTAGTTAGTTTCCTCCAGGATCACAATGACTCTTATTGAGTGACTTGTTGCTCTTTTAGGTTAGATATAATTAAGTTAAGTTTTGTACTCGCTGTGAAATATTTTACTGTTGATTGTTCTTCTACAGGTACAGTCCTGCACTTTTGTGGTTCATGTTGTTTAATTTGTAACTTGTATAACTGCATGCTCTTATGGGTCTTCCCTTCGGCACTTGTTTAGCTTTTCACAATGTATGCTTCATGTTTTGGCTACTTGCAATGTTTGGGACTATCCCGTTGTTACGATCAGTGACCTATGCTCTTTTGTAAGCTCTCTCTTGGAAGTCGCTTTGGATAAAAGCGTCTGCTAAATGAATAAATGTAAATGTAATGTAAATGTAAACTCCAGCTGCGCTGCAAGACCATTTATGTTCCCTATTGATAATGAAAAGAAAAAAAGGTGGATAGATTTTGTGAAGAGCCACGCTCATGGAAAGCTTTGGATAAACTCCAACAGCCACCTCTGCACTGACCATATCACAGCGGACAGTTTTAACATGGACCAGACACAGACAGGGTTCACCAACACACGGCTTTTCTTGCAGCGCGGAGCCGTACTGAGCATCGCTCCTCCGGCCGTTCATCTTCCAGTCGCACCTGGACCATCCGCCGCCAGCAGTTCAGTTCATCACTCAGTTCTGTGTGCTTGTTATAATTATACTAGATAGCTTTTCCAGAGGTATCTCTGCTTTGAGTTAGTGCAAACCGTTAACTTGATATTAGGGTACTCGGTGTAGAATTATGGTATTTTGGTGAAATGGTAGCTAATGTGCTAGAAGTACCTAGTTGAAGAGCTCACTGTCTGTGCTGTCTCTGGTGTAAATGTTTACTCCTGTGTTACAGCTCAGGGGAACATTTCATTTAAATGCATCTGTATGTTTCACTCTTGAACAAATACTTTCTAATTCTATACTGTTTTGTTCGGCTAACAAATCGGCTAGATAGCTTACTTGAGAGAGGAGGCCGAGCTTCAGCTCCTTCAGGCGACACACTCCCCCAGTCTCGAACAGAAAAGACTGCTGATTTTCTTACGATTTGTGAGTATGAGAGCAAGTTCAAAGTAGGATCAGAGTCACCTTCAGACACAGTGATATCAGTGACTCCATGTAGCTCAAAAAGATGGACCGTTTTGTCACAGACAGCCACAGTCTGGATTGAGACCATGTTAAAAGACAGTTAACAGGCTACTTGTTAGAGGGCCAATGTAGCATTGTTAGAAACGATTTATCATGCGTCATCATCTACCTAAACTGGGACAAGAGACAATTAAATTAATTACCTTTGGCTCTGATTGATCTAAATGAATTATTTCATAAGAAGTAATATACAAATTTTAAGGTTTTAGATTAAGATTAAGATTGGAAACTTCACAGGTATGGACTTCTGTTATGAGAATGGCAGGGGAAGACCTGTGTCGAGATCTGGAAGGCAAAGGCCTGCAACAGGCAGATACAGCCGTGAATGGCATCGAAGTTCAAGAGCTGGGAATCCTCATCAGAAGCGACCATTACTGGAAAGTTGTTCCAGGGAAATTAGAGGGACTGAGGGCCTTAAGTACGTACATTTGCAACGGGTAATCAGCGCCTTTCTCTGCCCATTATACCATAAATTGCGAGCATTTAAACGCGCAATTGAATGGGCCTCCTTCTCTCTTTCTATCAAGGATCAGCCACCCAAGTCAAAACAGCAAAAACTAAGATTTAGGGTGCTTTCACACCTATAAGTCCGTTTGCTTGGTCCGAATCAGTGGATGATTTGCTACTTTGTTGCATTTTTCATTAGGTCCGGTTTGTGTTCACACGGTCCTGTTTTAAGCGAACCAACATTTGTAAAAATACAATGACGTTAGTAAAAAACAATGACACACGGTCATACAGGTTGTTAATCTATTGGACAGAAAATGATTGAGGGAAAATCACTTCCTTGTCACGAACAACAATGGAGCAACAGCAGCGAATTGAGATTGCAATCTATCTTTAATTGTTATGACCACGTTTCTTGGCTTGCTCGTTGGTCTTTAACTCAGGATTATATCCAGGTCATCAAACCATGGGAATAATTTTTTCTCGTCCGACGAGCTACCACTTTTCCATAGAAAATCACACACTTTTCTGTATTGCTGCCTACGTTTTTTAACTTTCAAACGACGTTGGTCCACTGTGCAATAATAACCCTTTATTTCAGTATATCACAAAACAATTTAAATACCTCGCTATTCTTGTGTCTCCACAAGTATCTCTGCAATATGATCATATTCGACGAGCTTTCACTTTATCAGTTCCCCACGTTTTCCCTCAACTAATTTTGCTGCTAATGAGTGGCGGCACGGCTGTCTCTGTCAAGTGTCAACATCCTTTTTCAACCCACAATGCACTACATTTTGGTTTGCTTCCTGGAATAGGTCTATAATATGTCCGATTATGTTCACACCTAAAGCGAACCGAACCCTGGTTCACTTGGAACCGGACCGAGGGGGGACCATGGTTTGGTTGTTTGGTACGTACCAGAGTTCGAATGCGTGTTCTCACCTATCCAAACGAACCGGACTTTCAGAGAAAACGGACCATGGTCCGATTTAAACGGATCAAACATGTCAGGTGTGAAAGCACCCTTAGTGATAACGAAATGTATGTGCTTGTTCATGAGGTAACAGCAAATTAAAATACTATACAAGGCCGGAATTCCGCACCGACACAAACAAATGCTATCTGGACCGAAAAAAAAAATTCCAGTAACTGTAATATTGCATAACAGGCTTAATCTGTAACGCGTAATGATTTTGTGTTCACTCAACTGAAAAATTGTGATCCTTTAAATCCTTGTGATCCTTCAAAAATCCTTTCAGATCGTCTCCTTGGCCTATGTCTTCGTCATGCTCGGATTACTGCTGTAATTTCACCAGGAGGCATATGTGTGGCAACCCGCGTGCATCCAGGTTTACACCTGCTTTTATGAGGCGCAGAATTTTCCCCGCAAAATAGAGGCGCACTTTCACAGGCGGTTTTTGTACATCCTGTGGAATACATAATTAGGCACACTTTATACTTCCCCTCCCATCTCTTTATGGGAAACTCCCACTTTCCCCTTGACCCTCCCGTGAATGCATGTGCATGACACGGAACAGCGCATTTTCTGTTCCCCTGACAGGCAGTCTGAGCTTTTACCTCAGTGCGGCATGTTTGTACATACTTCACCATGCTTTAAGTGCAAATTGCGAAACAAATATGCCTGAAGTGGGTGCAAAAGTGTTAGTACATGAGGCCCCGAGTGGGTCACTCATTGCACTGGAAAGTGCAGTCGGATGGCTGATACAAGGAACAGAATCAGCAATGAACGTGATCGTGGACGCTGAACCAACTGAAATAAGAGCGCTGCACGTACGCCTCGGAGAGACACAAACCCTGTCTGACCAACTACGGTCGTTCTGGGAAATGGAATCCATAGGTGTGGAGTGAGAAGGAAAGCAAACTGACGAGTATGTTGTACGAAGCAAGAAGACATGAGGTCAGTTGGAGAGAAGAAGGATGTGAGTTGGCCCCACTGCAAAAATAAATTTGAGAGGAAACACTGGTCTTAACTTGAATCCTGATTTGTTAAGCATTTTGCTAATGTTTATAAAACATAAAGTGGCAATCATGGATAATATTACAAAAGCTTTTTAACAGATTTCTATAACAGAAAAGGATAAGATGTTAGGCTTCTATGGATAGATGAAGTTCCCAGGTCCAACCAAGAGCCAAAGTTATTCACTATGCGGATGACCAGAGTCCCCGTCGCAGCTTCAAGTTCCTTCCTTTTGGCAGCTAATATTCGTAAGCATCTAAAAAAATTTGAAGTATCCAGAAGTTACATATACTCTGAATGAGTGCCTGTACGTAGATGACCTGATATGCGGTACACAGAATGCACAATCAGCAGTAAACGTCCAGAAAAAAACCATGAAGACGAAAGCGATATGTAAAACACAGAAGCTGTTAATGTTGAAATAAAGAATCAAAACACTGTTCTCAAAGGTCTTGGACTGTTGTGGCGAACTGAGCCAGAGGATTTCTTATTTGAGTAATCTACTTGAATTCTTCCTGGGAAAAAAAAAGACGTAAAGGAGCGTGTTGCAATCAGCAGCTTGTAGTTTCTCGAGCTTGTATTTTCTCGTCTTTTTTTTTACCAGGAAGAATTCAAGTAGATTACTCAGGTCAAATACGAAATCCTTCCAATGAATAAGGGGACATGGATTAGAATGGGACGAGGAGCTACCAGACAATCTACACGGTCAATGGCAGCAATGGTGTGTACAAGCAATGGCTGCCAAGCATCAGAACACCGTCAATACACATAAAATATGACTTCGCAATTGGTACAGAGGGCGTAACAACAGAACTTCATGTATTCACAGACGCCAGCAATAACGAAGTATGTAAGGCTGGGCGATATGGGTAAAACATTTTCGATTTAGATATTTATATTTACATTCGATAACGATAATTAAACGATAGACCACAGATCTGTAGTAGTAGCTAAATAAGTCTCCTCCTCAACTTTTTCCCTACACTCAGCATAAAGTTTAGGCAGAGCAGTGTGAGAGAAATGTTTGCGGCCAGGGAACACGTACCTGGGGTCAAGTAACTTAAGCTTTTTAAAACCTTGCTTTTTATCAATAGCCTACCTATCAATACCTTGGCGCAAACTCACACGTTCTGCATGTTCCAACAAGTGATTTTGCTTCAGGTGGTAAAAAAGGTTTCTTATATATTAGTATTATAATTGGACCAATACACTGTTCTTATTGGTCCAGAGACGTGCTAAGAACGTGCAAAAAACGATGTACGGACCTAGCAAGCGGTTGCCTTGGAGATGTTGACAACATGGTGTCTACTCCAGATTCGTCGTGTTTGATTTGGGATTTTCCTACGTGTTGTTATATAATATATTATAATATATAATATATATATTATATCTGCTAATTGCATAAATTTAAATATAAAAAAACTAATATGGACTTTCGACAGATCTACCAACACCTTTGTAAGCAGAGATTTGTTAAAACGTTTGTTAACCAAGACCGTAGGTCGAGGCCAACAAGAAGTCCACATTTGCAGTTTGTCGTATTACCAGACTTGGTAGCCACCTGTTTGTTTACTACACCAATTTGCACAGAACATTGCTCTGCTCTTTGTCGGATTTCAAAAAGCCAAACAACTTCCAAATAACTGAAGAAGACGAACCCTTTTTATCAATAATTTCTTCATTGGAAGTTGCTCCCTCGCCATGGCTATCGCTGCCACTGTTTTCGGCAATAAGACAAATTTCCCGCAGTTAACATTAGCTACTCCACTCGAGGTGCTCAGTATACTTTAGTGGGCGTAGGCTACCATATCTCCGCAACTTCCTACTGCATCATAGAAAATGAACTGCTGTTCCTAATTATTCTCTATCGACATTATCGATATTATTGAAAATGAATTAATGTTACGATATCTTTATCGAGGGAAGTCATTACTTCGATAGTTATTTTTATCGATTTATCTCCCAGCCCTAGCAGTATGTCTACATGCTTATTATCTCGGCAGATGGTGTGTGTGAAGTTAGTCTTGTAGCATCAAAGACAAGAGTGGCCTCTTCCAAAAAATCACCTTGCCCAGATTCGAGTTTTTAGGAGTTCTTATAGGAGCAAGACTCGCTGCGTACGTGGTCAGGCACGTTATAACAGAAAATACACAGGTATATACTGTATGTGGAGTGACTCAATGATAACAATTCTCTGCATTAAAAGTAAAGTCCAACAGTGGAAACCCTTTGTTCAGAATCGAGTTGGGAGATTCTGAAGACATTCTGTGAGAAACATTAATTAAACCCTCACTTTGGAGACATTGCAGTGGCAAAGACTAGTACAAGATGACTTCATGTCAGTCAATTCATAGTTTTCAGTCACGTGACATCAGCTCACACTGCAAAAGCCGCCAAATTTACCTTCATACGTTTCTTTGGATTACCTCTTAGCTAAAGTGATCCATATACAGCACCCGCTGCCGTATTTCTGCCCCTAAAAACCGCAAGGTTTTTATATATGTGATGACTGTGCTATCATTACTGTACTATTCACGGAAAGTCAACTTTTCCTTTAAGTTTTTACTTATTACTTCCTCAATCAGTCTTGACACAAGCCTCACACATTGTCTTTGTTTTACATTCAGTTGAGTTTTGGTGTAAAGGGATTTCCAAATAATTTAATTCCAAATGCATTTTGAGTTTAGTTGTGTCTAACACAACAACCCAACTATTTAGCTTACTAGTTAACTTTAACTCACTACGACCACAGCAGTTGGTCGCCTCAATACACAATAAACTGTCAAACCGATTACATAAAGATGTGTTTTATGGCAAAAAATACCAGACTAAATTCTAAAGAAACACAGCCCAGGCTTGTCTTTGATTACTGCATTGGACAGAACGACAACTATCCGGCATTTTGGTAACACAAAAGCAACAGACTCAAAGAAAATGTATGACTTTATAATGGGTGGCGGGCAGCAAAAAGTCTTTTTTGCCCTCCAAGGGGGCGTGCCCCTTGGAACGTGACGTCACGTGCAAACTATGATTTGAATTCTAATTCATGGGGTAGACTGGTCCACAATTGCCACTGCTAATAGACGTCAAGGATGAAACTGAAATTAAATAATGTGAACCATGAAGTAAGGGAAAACTTCCTGAATACACAACCAGCATTGTCAACTGAGGAAATCCGTGCTTCTGAATTATACTGGATACAAGTAACCCAAGTTCAACACTTCTTCCATGAAATAGAGCAAATAACGAAGGGAGAAGAAATTAGCAAACCATTGAAAATCAAAGCATTAAGTCCCTTTAAGCTAAAACATCCTTGTATTCTCCCAGCTAATGCAAATTTTTCAGAATTTACAGTTAAAGACACAAAGACAAATAAAAAATATAGCTGCAAGCAGCAATGGGGTGGCCAAGCAGGTCAGATGATCCAGAAGAAACTTTCGACATCCTCAGAAGAGGGTTCCGAGTACATGCATCAAGTTTGGTGGTTTCAAAAATCTAAGATCACTTTGATTGATGAGTTTGTGTGAGGATTGCATTGACTATATACAGCTTGACTACAGGTAGCTAGCATCTACGGTGTACCTGGCTTCCTTTGCAGTGGCTTACAGTCTCGCTAAACAAAGAATCAGACTCATGACAAGCTCGTATTGGTGAATATGTGATATTCACCAATAACGTTTTATTCATTCATTAAAAATGGCGGCCACATCAATTCAGCTGTTATCACAATTTAACATGTGTCAGACACGGGATCGCCCATTAGCGGTTAGATGTCACAACCTTTTGTGGACCTCTTTGGAACAGGGTCCCGAGTAGACCCCGAAGCCGCTGCCAAGCGCCGATAAGCGGCGCCATTTAAGTTTCAGCCAAAGCCAGCTAATAATTTTGTCAGCCAAATTGAGCCGCCATCTGATATTTTTTGGCTGAGCCAGCTGAAATTATTTGCATCAAACAATAATTCTATCTATCACATAGAGACATACACACACGAAAAATAGATGATAAACTAAATCAATGTTGCACACCGGATTCGCCACATTATCGTGCTCGTTGCTATGATACACAGGACTTGATGACTAATTAAAATTGCGCGTTTTCCTATAGTGATGATCATAGACACATAGACAGTAAAAGAAAGAATGCATTTTTCTCTCATGCTGAGCTGAAATGGCGGAAACAACTAGAAACTGTAATTGTGTTGTTTTCACATACTTTCCTAATTTCTACGTTGGATACTCAGACTTTTGTTAGATCTTCAGTTTTTGGAAGTATGAATGCCGTTTTGTCAGGACTACAATGCCGTTTGTCTTTGTGTCAGGACTAGTTATCGATATTTTTGTAGGCAACTCTTTTAGCAGTGTTTCCTCATGTTGAGATGGCGTGTGTGCGTCCTTAAGAAGTGTAAATCGTATAACCGACGTTGTCAGTTTATTTAAGCCTGTTATTGTATTAGTCTATAGTTACTTTTAATTTAAATTAAATTAACTGGTGATTTTCGTTGTTTGTATTCTTCCCTTGCTAGCTACAGTAAATTGCACCTCTGTTGATAGGGCGGACAGACCTGCCCCCACTGCAAAAGAAAATACTAATCCTAGAGGAAACACTGTTTAGAACTTGGAAATATTGAGATCTAGTAATAACATATACATCTGTAGACATGAAGTGGCAGCTTCAGCCATTTGTAGCTATTAACATTTTGGCGGCTGCAGCAGCTATTTAGGTTTTGTCTGAGCTGGCTAGCCAGCCAATAACTTCATCAGCCAGCCATTATTCTCAAAACAAATGGCTTCGGGGCCTAGTCCCGAGCACCAGTACCATGTTTGATGTCAATTAAGCAAATATTTCCTCATATGATCTCACTTCCTGTTTTGGCGGCTCCATCGCCGACTTTGATCAGCTTTACCGTAAAAACTGTTTTGAAAATCAAAAACCATGTGAAAATGTTTGTGAGGCTTGATCTGAAGATAATTGGTGCCAAATTTTGCTTATTGCAGTGCCACCTAGAGGTGAAATGGCATGATGTATTTTGGACCTCTTCAGATTAGGGTCCCTAGACCCTATACCAAATTTGGTGTCAATGCAGTAAAGACATGCTGAGATATGACCTCACTTCTTTTATGGTGGCTTGGCTGACGACTTTGTTCGAGTTAAAAGATTTAGAAAATCAAAAAAACATGTGATGTATATTGTGAGGCTTGGTCTGAAGATGATCTGTGCCAAATTTGGTGAAGAATGGACAACTTTATATGAGAGGTAGCAAAAAAACGTTATATGCATTCAAAATGGCAGCCACATCAATTCAGCTGGTATCACAAGTTAACGTGTAAGACACGGGATCTACTAAAATATCACGAGACAAAGGAATCACTTAAATAAGACAAACAAATCAACAGTTATTGGTTAACACACAATCCTGCCTATTGTAGTGCACCCGAGAGGTCGTATGACATTACCTGTCTCAGACCTCTTAATAAGAAGGTCCTGAGTCCATACACCAAGTTTGGAGTCAATGCATCAAAGGTTGGCTAAGATATGACCTCAGTTTTATTTTAGCTAACATCGTTATTTCTTTAGCAAAGAAATGGAAAGGAAAAGAAAAGGAGAAAAACAACGGGCACTGCAAGCAAATGCTGGACAAAGTACGTATAAGTATAGAATAGCCTACATGTTTACGCCGTTAAAAGACGGAGAGAGTTTGTAGCCCGAAGTTGCGGCTGTACCAATGGCGCCAGGTGCAAGTAGCTGTAAGCTGCTGTATTTTCGACATTTAGAAAATTCAAATATCATTCCAAACCATATTGTTTACATTTTTCAAAAAATATAATATATTTAGCATTACTGTTAGCCAATATATAGGCTATACATTTTAAATGAAGTAAAAGAAATGGCCAAGAGAAAAAGGCACTCATCTAAATATGCATAACATGTTTTTTGGCTTTAAATAATAAAGTGTTATGTGGCTCAAATGCAATTGTCTTGATTTTTTGTTCTGTGTAATAAAGCAGGCACAGGTGACACAGGGAAAGAGATGGAAGCTGCTGTGGTGACAGGGTTCAGTGGCGAGACTATGACAGGTGCAGCTCTGCAACTGTACACAAGAGTCAGTCTGTTAACGGGTTTTTATATGGAAATTCGTTTGTTGAATTGATTGTCATTATTGAATATAGTTAACTTATTATTGTTCTTTTGCAACATCAAATAACAGATGCAGAAACAGAGACAAGTATGGAAAAAGAAAGTGAGGGAGAAAGTGTAGGGGGGGGGGGCGGGCCGGTCTGTGTTTCACAGTCCCGGGCTGTTTTTCAGTCCCAGTCCGACCCTGAATGCAACAATCCCTCATTTTGGAAAATGAGGCATATGGTTCAAAAGAAACGTGTGTAAACACACCTTAAACTTTGACCCATTGGTGGCGATAGATGGTTGGAATGGGAGACATGAAACTGAAACGTGAAATTGATGAGGGGACTGGTCCCAAATAGTGTGCCAAATTTTACAACTTCTGACCATGCGTTTCTTGGGGCTGCCATAGACGCATAGAAAGCGTAATATTTTACGACTTTGCGTGCCGCAAAGAATCGGAAGACTCCAATGTTGGGATTTGGGGTCAAACCGTTCAGAATTTATATGCAAGAGATCTGCTAGATGTAGCAGCGTTATATCTACAAGCACAATAAATCTGACTCTTCTTGAGTATAAATCCCCTGAGAATGAAACATTATCGTAACTATTATGATTATATTGCTAGACAGCTACTGTGGCATACCTGGCTAAACAGATAATCCAGTATCACAACATGATTGATGCCTGTGGCTTGATTTGATCGTACGACCTTGCGTTTCAAAAGAGCCCATCTTATCCCATGGAGCTATTCTCGCTGCTGGGAAATGCTGTGTTCGGTTACTTTATTAAAAAAAGGAAGCCGTTTCTCCCGTGGCGAGCTTTTCAGATTTGACCCAAGTATGAACAGCTGTAATTCACTCATATTTTGACATAAAGGTGATTGTGGTAGGAAGATGATTAGATGACATGCTCGTGATGACATTTCCAAAGTTTTGTCTCCATACGGTAAACCGTCGCAGAGACAAGGCCTCACGTCCGCTTTGGCGTGCTCTTTGTCAATTTCGTTTGCGCATTACTCGTGAACGGTTTGACTTATCAATAAAATTCTAATAATTTTTTTGTCGGCATGGTCTGAAGATGATCTGTTACGATTTTCATGAAAATCGGAGCTACGGCCTAGGAGGAGTTCGAAAAAGTTGGCATTTCTTAAAATACAAAAGACGGAAAAACCTTTGGGACGACAATGGGTTGTAGGTAGGGTTCAGTCGAATTGTCTGCATCTAAGGAATCCAATGATACCTCACTTAAGAAAAATTGTCTCATGGTTCAAAAGTTATGGGCGTAAACACACCTCCAACTTTGACGCCTTGGTGGCGCTATTGTGCTTCAGGGATCGACATGAAATTTGGTGACAATAATCAGGAGTTCCAAATCAGTTCAAAACTTTGCACCAATCGATTCTATGGGCTCCCATAGACTCCTTGTCCTAAGTATAATAATAACAATAAAAAAACTAACAAAAACAATAGGTGCCACTGCAGTTTTGCTGCTGCTTCGCTGCTTGGCCACCAAAAAGTGTATGGTCAATCATGTCCTTTTGGAACAACTGCAAAACATGCAACAAAGACTTGCTGGTGTCTAACACCAGTAATGAAGGAATCAAAAGTAAGCCTGCTAAAGTGTGCTTTGCTGAGAGTAGGAACAGGCTGGTCACATCACTGAGACTGAGGGCCTCATGTATGTACATTCACAGATGTAGCGTTAGTAGCGCCATGGCCAACCCGCAGATCGTGCACGCTGTGAAACTTCAGTTTACGTCGTATTTACGAAACTTGCAGGTCATCAGGTAATCAGAGCTTTTCGTGTTCACTCAACTCAAAAAGTGTGATCCTTGTGGCAAAAAAATCCTTTGCCCTATGTCTTCGTCTTGCTCGGGTTACAATTGCCATTTCACCAGGAGGCATATGCGCTTCCTGGTTTACGCCTGCTTTTAAAAGGCGGATAATTTCCAACGCAAAATGGAGGTGCACTTTCACAGGCGGTTTTTGTACATACCGCTGAATACATAATTAGGCGCACTTTGCGCATCCCCTCCCATATCTTTATGGGAAACTCCCACTTTTCCCTGACCCTCCCGTGAATGCATATGCATGACACAGAAAAGCGCAATTTGCCATTTTCAGTTCCCGCGACAGGCAGTCTGCGCTTTTACCTCATTGCGGCATGTTTGTACATACCTCGCCATGCTTTTACTCGCAAATTGCGAAACAAATATGCCTGAAGTGGGCGCAAAAGCGCTAGTACATGAGGCCCTGAGTCTTCAGACTCCAACATAACAATAACATGAATTTGCTACATGCTACAATCTGATTCACATGAGAGAGGGAGACAGAAAGAGTGAGAGAGAGAGTGTGAGAGAGGGAGGCAGACACAGAGCGAGGGGGTGAATGGAGACATAATTCCCTTCATCTGCTTCAACATGAGTCATAAAACTTGGGGGGGAGTGAGAGAGAGAAATAATTCCCTTCATCTGCTAGAATATGAGTCATGTAACTGGGGGGGGGGAGCATGAAAGGGATAAAGAGAGATAGACCACTCTCCTAACAATACTATGTGAGGCGTCCAGGAGGCATCCTTATCAGATGCCCAAGCCACGTCAGATGGCTCCTCTCAATGCGGAGGATCAGCGGTTCTACACTGAGCCCCTCCCGGATTACCGAGCTTCTCACCCTATCTTTGAGGGAGAAAGCTGCGGAGAAAGCAAATTTCAGCCGCTTGTATTCGCGATTTTGTTCTTTCGGTCACTACCCATAGTTCGTGACCATAGGTGAGGGTAGGAACGTGGATCGACTGGTAAATAGAGAGCTTCGCCTTTCGACTCAGCTCCTTCTTCACCACTACGGACCGATGCATCACTGCGGACGCCGCACCGATCCGCCTGTCGATCTCGCGCTCCATTCTTCCCTCACTCGTGAACAAGACCCCGAGATACTTGAACTCCTCCGCTTGGGACAAGATCTCCTCCCCGACCCGGAGATGGCACTCCACCCTTTTCCGGTCGATTACCATGACCTCAGATTTGGAGGTGCTGATTCGCATCCCAGCCGCTTCACATTCGGTTGCGAACCGCTCCAGTGAGAGCTGAAGGGTGCGGCCCGATCAAGCCAGCAGGACCACATCATCTGCAAAAAGCAGCGACCCAATCCTGAGGTCACCAAACCGGAACCCCTCAACGCCCCGGCTGCGTCTAGAAATTCTGTCCATATAAGTAATGAACAGAATCGGTGACAAAGGGCAGCCCTGGCGAGTCGTCCAACCCCCACCAGGAACAATTTCGACTTACACAGCTACATTGTTAGCATTATGTTTGAATGTTTCAGATTTTGGTTCCATTTGGGTTTTAACGATTTCACAGCATGAGGTCTGTCCTCATAGTTTAGAACTATGGAGGAAACTGGGAGCAGAGCTGTCCTCAAGCCCTCTAGTCCCCCAGTCTTTCAGTCATCCAGTCCCCCAGCCTCCAGTCCTCCAGCACCCCAGTCCTCCAGTCCCCCGCCCTCCAGTACCCCAGTCCCCCAGCCCTCCATCCACCCTGTCCCCCAGCCCTTCAGTCCCCCAGCCGTCCATTCACCCAGTCCTCCGGTCACTCAGTCCCCCAGCCCTCCAGTCCCCCAGCCCTTCAATCACCCAGTCCCCCAGCACTTCAGTCCTCCAGTCACCCAGTGCCACAGTCTTCAGTCCCCCAGACTTCCAGTCCCCCAGCCCTTCAGTGCCCCAACCCTTCAGTTCCCCAGCACCCCAGTCTCCCAGCCTTCCAGTCGCCCAGCACTCCAGTTCCCCAGCCATTCAGTCCCCCAGTGCCCCAGCCATTCAGTTCTCCAGTCCTCCAGTCCCCAAGCCCTTCAAGATGGAGACAGAGGAACAGCTGCTACAGCTTTTGTTCAACTGGTCTTTGGTACGAAGGCTGACAGACTGGTGGTCACTGGTTCACACCAGCACCACAGCACCAGACTCTACAGGGAAATACTGGGTCAGGTAGAGACAGGATACGTCTAATCTTGACTGGAAGGTTGTGATCACTACACTCTTATCATCACCCGCAGTCTGGCTGGTATTCATATTTTAATATATTATTACATAGTTTGTTATCTGTGTGTGTGTGTGTGTGTGTGAGAGAGACAATAATAATGTGTGTGATGTGTGTGTGAGTGACAGAGATGTGTGAGTGTGTGTGTAGTCGACAGACAAGTGTGTGTGTGTGAGAGCATAGAATGTGTGAGTATGTGTTTTATGTGTGTGTAATGTGTGTGTATGATGATGCAGCTTATCTCTGCTCTCCCAGATACTAATAAAGCCAGCAGCCATCTGACAGCGTGTCCTTCAGCCCAACTCCATCCTGTTTGATCTGACTGCCCAAAGCACACACACACACAAACACGTACTGACAGATATATATATATACCAGTTATTATGCAGCCTGCCTTTCTTGTCGGTCTGTCTGTCTGAGCAGGAGAAAGGATAATGGGGAGGGGGGTGTATCTCACCTTGTCGTACGTACTCCTGATGCTGGTGTTGAACCAGCTGAGCCACGCAGCCTCCATATCTCAGGGGGGGCTGGGGGCCGGTGTGGGAGTGGGGGCCTGGGTAGGGGCCGGGGTGGGGGCGCTCGAGGGCACGCAGGGTCTCACTGGTGCTGTACGACATCTGACCCCCACACACACCCTCCTCATCATGTTCCACACAGGAAGTGGGGTGATGGTACTCCTTCCTGTACATGCCGCTGCTGCCGCGAGACAGCGAGCGCCTGTCCTTCAGGTCCATCTCCACGGCAATCAGGAGAGACGCTTAGCTGTGATTGGTTGAGGACAGGTTGACACTGTTGCCTAGTGAGGGGCTGGGGGTGAGATAGATAGAGAGAGAAAAAAAAGAAAGATAGAAGGGCCAAGAGCGAGAGAGAAGTAGAGAGAGGCAAGAGACAGTGAGTGAGAGGGAGAGAGGAGACAGACAAGGAGAGAGAGAGAGAGGGAGGGATAGAGAGCAAAGGAAGGGGAGAAGGTGAGAGAGGGGGAGAGAGAGGAGAATGAGATAGAGAGGGAAAGAAAGAAAGAAAGAGAGGGGAAAGAGAGAATCAGAGACAGGAGAGAGAGAGGGAGAGAGAGAGTTTGTAAGTACATGCACTTCTGTGGGAAAGTTTAAGAGAAGCTATTAAACCTAAAATAAAGGAGTGTGACGCAGTTCAACAGTTCAAATGCACAAACAAAAAACAACAGCATTGGTTTCAGCTTAGTATGCGTTCAATGCTTCCATGTTTAGTCTAAAACATTTCTTGACTACATTAAGATGAACATTTAAATCCATGTCTGGTCGTTTAGTCGTTCCAGTGAGAGAAGGTTCCAGACTTGCTGCTGTGATGTTAACTCAGTGTGGATCTGCACAGACGTTGGTCTACTACACACACACATGCACGTGTACACAGGCGCACACATATATACACACACACACATATACACAGATGGATGCGGACATGTACTCTCTCACACACACTCTCTCACAGACACAGTCTCTTTCTCTCTCTCTCTTTCTCACACACACACACCGTCCCACACAACACCTGTGAGATCTCTCTTTCTAGGCAGCTCTCAATCTCAATTTCTGCTTCCCCAATATCCTCCTGCCCCCCTCCTCTTACTCTTCCTCCTCCTCCTCCACCACCTCCTCCTGCCCCCTCTCCTCCTCCTCCTGCCCCCTCCTCCTCTTGCCCTCCCTCTCCTCCTGACCACAGCATGTGTTGAGGGTGGTTCTGTCCTCTGTGAACCCTGGAGAGGATTTGATACACGGAGACACATGTAGACTATAATACACTGTTTTCTGTTCCTCGTGGTCTGCCCGGTCGATCCTCTTAAATGAGGACATTTATTTGAAGGCTTTTATATGAGGAGGAACGGCAGGCCAGCTAATCAATCCGCCGGCATAAATAAGGTGGTTAGGCACTCTGCTTCTTTTGACTGGCAATAAGAAACTCATTAAGAAGGCGTGGACTGACATGGATGGTGGATTGACTGTCTGAGTTCATGTTTTTGTTGTGTGTAAGTGTGTGTTTGTCAGTGTGTGTGTGTGTCTAAGTGTGTTACAATGTGTTTGTTTGTGTGTATGGAACAGCTCCAGCACCACTGCGGAGCCAGTAGTGTTGTATCAGCGTGGACACAGCTCCACTATCTCCATTATGGATAATCTGTTATCCACCGCTGGCAGGACAAGCCTCACTCCTCTAATCTGGCCTGGGACAAAGGCACTGGCTGGACTGGAGAACCAAATGTGACCAACACACACACACACACACACTTCATGTACACACACTAAACTGCCTAAAACACACACACAAGCACCCACCCATGCACAAATGCCCACATGCATGGATGCATGCAGGCACGCACAAACACAAAATTGTATACAAATGTTTGTTGTGTGTGAACCTGGCACAAGTTCTGACAAGTTCAATTGAGCTTTGGGTAAAACACGATAAGAACATTTGTCATTTCTAACAGGACATTGCAAAATATCTTTCTAAAACTGCTTAGAATACCAAGTATAAGACTGCTCTCTGAGTCCCTTTTCCCTTCTCTTTTCCTCCCCTACTCTGCTTTTGATAAGGGTATCAGAGGAGGGGGACAGAGGGATCGATGGAGGGATAATAGAGGGAAGGAGGGGTGTGTTGGTGGATGGATGGAGATAGGATTGAGGATGGAGGGGAGAGGGGTGGAAGGATTAGGGAGGATGGAGTAGAGAGGGAGTAGACCTGCTGCAAGATTTCAAACTGCCTGACGGTCTAACAGCCCACCCTCTAGTGCTTTAGTGAAGATAACCCCCAGTAATGATTATAATCTCTCCCTCCACACTTCCTCACAACCATTTCACCTTCCTCCTTCTCTCACCAATAAGAACATTTCCAGAGACCAGGCTTCCTCTACCTGTGTCTACCACTCCATCCTCTGTATCACAGCCTCTCCTTTACCTGTGTCTACCTCTTCACCCTCGCTACCACAGCCTCTCCCCTCCCCTCGTCTCCTCTACCTGTGTCTACCACTCCACCCTCGCTATCACAGCCTCTCCCCTCCCCTTCTCTCCTCTACCTGTGTCTACCACTTCACCCTCGCTATCACAGCCTATTCTCCCCCCTCCTCTCCTCTACCTGTGTCTACCACTCCACCTTCGCTATCACAGCCTCTCCCCTCCCCTTCTCTCCTCTACCTGTGTCTACCACTTCACCCTCGCTATCACAGCCTCTCCCCTCCCCTTCTTTCCTCTACCTGTGTCTACCACTCCACCTTTGCTATCACAGCCTATTCTATCCCCTCCTCTTCTCTCCTCTCCACCTCCCCCTCCTCCTTCACTCCCCCACTTCCCTCTCCTCCTCCACTTGCCCACCCACACCCATCTTCTTTCACAGATCAAATTCGTAGCCAACTTCATCCCCCCCGACACACAACCCTCAATCACACACACATACACACACACACACAGGTCCTTCAGACCCTCTAGTGTAGATAACAGGGTATCTCTCCAAAGCCATTAGCTTGTACTAAACTGACAAGTGTCTGGAGTGGTCTCTCATCCAGGCCTCTTGTGTTTGTGTGAGTGTGTGTGTGTGTGGTTAAGTGTGTGGGTTTGTGTGTATGTGTGTGAATGAGTGAGTGAGTGTAGTTGTGTGTGCGGTTGTGTGCGTGTGTGTGTGAGTTTATGCGTGTGTGCCTCTTTCTAATCACCTCCCCTATCTACATCTATATGGTGCAGAAAGGGGTGAGGGTGAAGAGGATGCATAATTTAGGTGTGTGCGTGTCCAAGCACTTGTCCTATCCAAGTTGGACTATTGCAACTCGCTGCTCGCCAGTCTCCCAGCATGCGCAACCCGCCCTCTCCATAGGATTCAGAACGCAGCAGCCGCCTGGTCTTTAGTCTACCCAGACGCTCCCTTGTTAACCCGCTCCTCATCTCCCTCCACTGGCTTCCCATCACGGCCCGTATCAGATTCAAGACCCTGGTACTGACTTTTCGGGCAGTGAACGAGACTGCACCCAACTACATCAAGTCTCTCCCCCAGCCACACCCCCACCCGCCACCTATGGTCTTCTTCTGACAACCGTCTTGTGGTCCATCCGCTCAAGAGCGCCCGGTCCCAACAAGAGCTCTTCTCCTGTCTGGCCCCCCAATGGTGGAATCAACTCCCCACCTCCATCAGAGACACTGAGGGCCTCATTTACTAACAATGGCGCAGTTTATGCTGCGTCTGTTTTTGCAAGTTTGGTAATAGCGCCCGCTATGCTTCCTCATTTTGCTTAGTATTTATCAAACCTGACACCCTTCAGGCAATCAGCGCATACTCCGCCCTCAAGCGTAATTTGCGCGCCGCTAAAAGAACAATGGCCTTGCATATTTCTATCATGGATCTTCCTACGGAAAAAGAAAGCGCAAGCTTAAATGTAGTGACGTGCATGAAGTAACAGCAAACCTGAACATATTACAAGGGCAGAACATTTACATTTACATGTATTTATTTCGCTTTTATCCAATGCGACTTCCAAGAGAGAGCTTTACTAAAATGCATAGATCAATGATCATAAACAACGAGATAACCCCCAAAACATTTCGGGTAACCAAAACATGAAGCATACGAACATGAAGAACATCTACACCCTCGGAAAAAATTGGCCTATGTCTTCGCCTTGCTTGGTTCACTGCTGCCAATGAATAAGGTACATTTGTACACACAGGACAATGAGCTCCTGGTTAAGACCTGCTTTTGAGAGGCGGAGAATTTCCCCTGCAGAATAGAGGCGCACTCTTACAGGCAGTCTTTGTAAATACCGCGGAATATATAATTAGGCGCACTTTACGCATATCCTCACACCTTTTTGGGTGGAACTCCCACTTTCCCCACGACCCTCACACTTTCCCCTGACCTTCCCACGAACGCATATTGAAAGCGCAACTTGTTCTCGCTCATGTGGCAGGCAATCTGCGATTTTACCCAAGTGCGCCCTGTTTGAAAATAGCCTGCATCGTTAAGTCAGTCTTTGCAAACAATTAACGCCTGGAAACGCAAACGGTTTGATAAATGAGGCCCTGAGGGCCTCATGTACTAACGCTTTTTTCCCACTTCAGGCGCATTTGTTTCGCAATTTGCGCGTAAAAGCATGGCGAGGTGTGTACAACCATGCCGCTCTGAGGGAAAAGCGCAGACTGCATGTCGCGGGAACTGAAAATGGCAAATTGCGCTTTTCCGTGTCATGCATATGCATTGGGAGGGTCAAGGGGAAAGTGGGAGTTTCCCATAAAGAGATGGGAGGGGATGCGTAAAGTGCGCCTAATTATGTAGTCCGCGGGGTGTTCAAAAAGCGCCTGTGAAAGCGCACCTCTATTTTGCGGTGAAAATTCTCCACCTGTTAAAAGCAGGCGTAAACCAGGATGCGCATATGCCTCCTGGTGAAATAGCAGCCGTAACCAGAGCAAGACGAAGACAAAGGCCAGAGGATTTTTGCCACAAGGATCACACTTTTTGAGTTGAGTGAACACGAAATTATTACGCGTTACAGATTAAGCAGCCGTGCAATATTACAGTTACTGGAAGAAATCAAAGATTACATCGAATCTCCGACTCGGCGTTCACATTCCATTCCAGCAGTTGTTAAACTCCTCGCTACATTACAAATATTGGCATCAGGATAATTTAAAAGTCATCGCTGTTTTGACTTTGGTGGCTGATCCATGATCATTGCCCATTCAATTCGCGTTTAAATGCTCGCAATGTCTGGTATAGTGGGCGGAGAAAGGCGCTGATTACCCGATGACCTGCAGGTTTTGTAAATACGACATAAACTGAAGTATCACAGCATGCGCAATTTGCGGGTTGGCCATGGCGATAATAACGCTACGTTTGCAAATGTACGTACATGAGGCCCTGATCCTCACTTTCAAGAAACGGCTCAAGACGCACTTGTTCCGGAAGTACAACAGTACTTAGAAATGATTTGCTGGACCTGATGTTAGTTTCCTCCAGGAACACAATGGGCCCGATCTTGCACCCAACGCAATTGACTTAGTCAACGACGCAAGTGTCATTCCTAGTTTGCACTCGACGCAAAGCCGACTTTTCCCTCCACAGATGCACAACGAAATGACTTTGCGCTCCCATGGGCGGTTCAGCGAAAAGGGAGGCATGTTCCGGCGCAAACGTTACCTGGTGGTATTTTGCAGTTTCCAAAAAACAATTCCGTCACTGACAAGGAAAAACGTGGTCTAAATTCAATGGCGTATTATTTAGATGCTTTATTAAGGGCGCAATCTTGGTCCATGCGCACTGCTGGCGAGGCCAGGGTCTTCTTTCTGGCAAGCTACTTTACATTGTTTTGATTTATGGCATGTTACATTTTCTTCAAAGATTATAAAACATTTTTCATGAGAAATGTCCATGTATGTGTACTTGATTTGTAACAATTGTGGCAATTTCCTCCCACGCCTATTTAACCAAAGCTAATTTGGGTGGGTTTCTTCTCCCATCTCCATCAGAATCAGATTTCGGTTTATTCGCCATGTAGCCTATGTTACACAAACACGGAATTTACAGTGGCAGGAAGGTGCAAACAATAAACATATAGGGCCTACCGTTTCTTAAATTAAGTAAAAAAAGTACAATAGCTCAACTAATTCTAAAAACTAAACAATAAGAAAATATAACAATTAAAAAAATAAAATATATATAAAAATAAGAATTTGAATGAGCAGCATGAGCGGGAAATTTTGTGCAGTGAGAAAACTGCAATACCTTTCCCATACAATGTCATTTCTCTATCTTTTACGGCCCTGACGAGAACGTTGGTCTCCTCGGCTGTAAACCGCTCCTGGCGTGCGCCTGGCAAATCCGCCGTTATAATAGCAATCCGCCATGGAACAAGCGCTGCTCTTAAAGGGAATGTGAGATGACGCCCTGATTGGTTTATTGCACGTTATGCCCAAACCACACCCATTAGTAATATAGCTACTTCAGACCAACCCTTTTTAGATTTGAGCCATGCGCAAAGTCATTTATCCCACCGCAAAATAGCAACCAAGCTGGAGTCCCGCCCACAAAGTTACTTGCGCTTTGCGTTTTGATACTTGCGTTTCAGATCGTCAAAATAGGGCCCAATGACTCTTTTTGAGGGACTTGTTTCTCTTGTTGGTTAGTTGTAACTGATTTAAAATGATTGTACACGCTGTGAAATATATTATTGTTGCTTGCTTTTTTATAGGTAGGCCTACACTCTTGCACTTTTGAGGTTCATGTTGTTTAATTGTAACTTGTTTAACTACATTCTCTTACGGTTCTTCCCTTTGGCACTTATTTGTTTTTTCACAATGTATCCTTCATGTTTTGGCTACCCGCAATGTTTTGGGGCTATCTCGTTGTTATGATCAGTGGCCTATGCACTTTTGTAAAGTTCTCTCTTGGAAGTCGCTTTGGATAAAAGCATCTGCTAAATTAATAAATAGAATGTAAATGTGTGTGTCTGGGGCACATGGAGGGTAAGATTTAACAACTCTCATCAACCAATCAAATCATCTGGTATGCCCATCACCCAATCACATTGACCGTTGGGAGCGCCAATATTTCAGTCACAATATTAACATATCATCTCTGGTTAGACTGTGCTTGAGCACTTGGTCAGAGTACACACTGACACACAAAACCAAACCCCTCTTCTCCACACACACACATCACTCCTCTTCTCTATACACACACACACATCACCCCTTTTCTCCAAAAACAAAACCACACCTCTATTCTCCACACACAAACCCCTCTAGTCCACACACACACACACACATCACCCCTCTTCTCCACACACAAAACCACACCCCCATTCGCCACACACAAACCCCTCTTCTCCACACACACACACACATCACCCCTCTTCTCTACACACACAACAACAGCCCTGTTCTCCACACACACACACACACCAGGCTCTGCTCCATGACCTTTCTAGAACACTTCCTCGCAGAAAAGCCATTATCAGCAGCTACAAGATGAGAGAGAGAGGTATGTTTTGGTTAGTTAGAACACATAGGTCAGGGAGGTTAAATAAAGAACTAATTATAACACTTATTTTTCTTCAGAGAGTAAGAGAGGAGACGAAAAGAAAGAAGGTTTATTGAGTGTTAGTGTGTAGTGCATAGTGTGCTAGTGTGTTAGTATAATGTTACTGTGTAGTGTGGTGGTGTGTTAGGGCCCTATCTTGCACCCAGCAAAATTGTCTTTGTACACCGACGCAAGTGTGTAGTTGTCATGGTGACTCCAGGGGTGGACCCTAAAGCAAGGAGTCAACAGCAGCAGGGATGTGCACAGGTATGGGCTTGCCCTGATTGTCTGATCTGCCCCTCTGGAGAAAGAGCCTACATTAAAAAAAAAGGGTGGCTGCATCAATATGATATACCCATCATTAGCAAAGTTAAAAAAAATAAAATTGCAATAGCATCCAGTTCTGTGTTAATTTATTTTCCCACTATAACATCAGCGTTGCTCTCTGCCCCCAGTCACATGACATTGTTTGTATTGTGTTGCTGGTGCACTGCGAGTGAAAGTGAGGGAAAACCCTTCCACTTTCACATGACTTTTTGAAGTAATGGATCTCTTTTTTGAGCTTGTATTAGAAAGAAAGTGACTGCGGTGGGGGGGGGGGGGGGACTTTTCTCATGTTAGAGCAATAGCCCCTCCAAATGTCTGTGCAAGTCCCTGAACAGCAGGATCACAAGAATCAAGAATTTACAAAACAAGACAGGACCACAGCAGGATCCTCATGTTAACACTGACAACGACCGACAGGCACTGACAAAGGGAGCAAATATATATAGAGGGCAGGGTGATTACACAAAAGACAACAGCTGGGTGGAACGAGAGACAGGTGGTGCAGTGAGTCAGGAGAAGAAGATAAGACCAGGGGCCTCATGTATAAACGTTGTGTACGCACAAAAAGCTTATGTACGGTGGTTTTCACGCACCCTTTGTGATGTATAAAGATTTACTTGACGTGAGAATGTGCGGGCCGTCACGGAATGTTTTGAGCAGATGTGAAAATGTGCGGACCGTCCGCAAAGTCTTGTCTGGCTCTGTAACCGGTGAATTCTAACTGAAAAGTGCCGAAAGTCACCAAACATTACAAAATAAAGTTTCCACTACTACGTTTATGACGTTGACTATTCAAAAAACGTAACAATTAAAGTTTGATCCTTAATGTGGATGATCACATCAAAACGCCAAAACCCAAAACGGGAAATGCTATATCCTTCTGTTTAATCCGCCACCGCTTAATAACTTCTGTTAAACTTGAGGGTGTCAAACAAACAAAAAAATCAGTCAGGAAATGCATGTCACGCTAACCCTTTAGCTGCCATACTGTTATGATGCGCCACCACTCGTTTCTTCATTTAAAGTTTTACATCGGACCATTTCTTCTTAATTTCTGCCATGGTCCGGTTCTCTGAACCCACAACATTTATGGCCATATAATAACTATAATAATAATTGGGGTGTGCTTGCCGAAGGCAAGCACACCCCAATTATCTCACATATATATTTATTATTTATTATTATTGTTTATTTTTGCGCCCCTAAGGCTCAGTCAATATTTGAACTACATAGACAACGTCGGTGTCAAAATGTTTGTCTTGGTCAAGACTGTGTTGCTTCTATTCGGATTTACGTTCCGTTGCACAGTTTAGGAGGTTACAACGTTTTTGTGGCAAAAAAAGCGCATTCTGTCAACGAAGGGTACTCACTAGCCTACGTCACTACGTCAGGGCACGTTAGCAACGACACATGGATACAAGGTTCAAGTTCAAGTTCAAGTCTTTTATTGTCAGGTACACAGAACAACACAAGGTTAGACTGGGCACTGAAATTCTTAAGACAAGACAACGCAAGCACCTGGCATAACATAACGTATAAGTACACAGAACACAACTTACATCAATGCTGAGCTTAAATAAGTGAACTTCCTCCATATACAGATACAGCAATAAATATCGACTATACTAACCCTAATACTAAAACTTCCTAAATTACAGATAACAATAGATAGTACACTATACTAACCCTAAATGCACAAGAACCTGTTCCAACCCTATAACCTATTCTAACCTAAGTGGAGTACAGTACAATAGTGCAATGTCAATGACCATACAGTAGCCTGTTGGCGAGGTACAGTAAGGTACAGTGGTGCAAGTTACTGATAGAGCAAATAGTAGCTGAAAGTGACAGTGTATAAGTGACTAGTGTGCAGAAAAACAATGTCCATATCAGTGTCCATTCAGAAGCCTGATGGCCCTTGGGTAGAAACTGTTGTCCAGTCTGCGTGTGCGCGACCCGATGCTGCGGTAACGCCTGCCAGAAGGCAACGGGGTAAAGAGACTGAGGGATGGGTGGGAACAGTCTCTTAGAATCCTGCCGTGTGTGGTAGGTGTCCTGTAGGGCTGGGAGCTTCCTGCTGATGATGAACTCAGCAGAACGGACCACACTTCGTAGGGCCTTGCGGTCCCGGTCTGTGCAGCTCCCATACCACACTGTAATACAACCAGTCAGAATGCTCTCTATAGTGCATCTGTAAAAGTTAGTGAGGATGACTGAGTCCATACCAAACTTCTTCAGTCTCCTCAGGAAGAAGAGGCGCTTACGGGCCGCTTTGACCACCTTGTCCGTGTGAACAGACCAGGTGAGGTCATTGCTGATGTTCACCCCGAGGAACTTGAAGCAGCTGACCTTCTTTACTTCCGATCCATTGATGAGTAGGGGTGCATGCTCCTCCTCCTGCCGCCTCCTATAGTCCACAATCATCTCCTTGGTCTTGCTGATGTTAAGAGAGAGGTTATTGTCCTGACACCATGATGTCAGGGTGTCAACCTCCTCTCTCTAGGCTGACTCGTCACTGTCAGAGATGAGGCCCACGATGGTTGTGTCGTCAGCAAACTTGACAAGGAGGTTGGAGCTGCGCGTTGCCGCACAGTCGTGGGTGAACAAGGAGAACAGGAGAGGGCTGAGCACACAGCCCTGGGGGGTGCCTGTGTTGGTGATCAGAACGGATGAGGTGCGGTCACCGATTCTCACCACCTGTGGCCGCCCCGTCAGGAAGTGGAAGATCCACTTGCAGAGGGAGGTGCTCAGTCCCAGGTCCACAAGCTTGGAGACCAGTCTGGAGGGGATGATGGTGTTGAATGCAGAGCTGTAGTCAATGAACAGCATCCTCACATATGTATTCCCCTTGTCCAGGGGGGAGAGAGCGGTGTGCATAGTTAGAGCGATGGCATCGTCTGTAGACCTGTTGGACCGGTATGCAAACTGCATAGGGTCCAGTGTGGGGGGCAGCGAGGAGCAGATGAATGATTTGACTAGCCGCTCAAAGCACTTCATGATGACAGAGGTCAGTGCTATTGGGCGATAGTCGTTCAGACATGTGACCTTGGTGTTCTTGGGCACAGGGATAATGGTGGTCCTCTTGAAGCAGGTGGGGAGTACAGACAGGTTAAGGGAGAGGTTGAAGATGTCACTGAAGACCCCTGCCAGCTGGTCAGCGCAGCCCCTGAGGGCCCTACCTTATATGCCGTCTGGGCCAGGTGCCTTGTGAGGGTTGATCTTCTTAAAGCACAGCCTCACCTCAGCTACAGTTAGTGTAGGCACACCACTGGCTTGGCCTTCAGGTAGCTCCACTGCAGGGGGGTCACTGTCTCTCTCAAAACGAGCGTAGAAGAAGTTCAGCTCGTCTGGCAGTAGGACAGAGGACAGGGTCTCATTGTAGCCTCTCCCTTTGTAGTCTGTAATGGCTTTAAGTCCACTCCACATGCGCCTGAGGTCAGAGCCATGGTAGCTGGACTCCACCTTGGTCCTGTAAGCCCTTTTCGCTGCTTTGATGGCCTTCAGAAGGTCGTATCTGGCCTTCCTGTACTCATCAGGGTCCCCAGAGTTAAAGGCGACAGTGCGGGCTCTCAGCTTGGCCCGGACCGCGGCATCAACCCAGGGCTTCTGATTTGGGAAAGACCGGACAACCGTCTTGGGGACAACGTTGTCAATGCAGTGCTAGATGTAGCTGGAGACAGTGTCTGAGTATTCATTAATGTCCCCATCAGCTGCCTCCCTGAACTTTAGCCAGTCAGTGGTGTCAAAGCAGTCCTGGAGGGTCGTCACACACTTGTCACTCCATAGGTGAACTGACCTCTCAACTGGTCTGACCTGTTTAAGCTTCTGTTCATATGCGGGGAGGAGAAGAATGGGGGTGTGATCAGCCTTCCCAAAGGCAGGGCGGGGGAGGGGTTTGTGACTGCCCTTGAATGTTGTATAACAATGGTCAAGGATCTGGTCTCCACGTGTGAAGAAGTCAATGTGCTGATAGTACTTGGGCAGGAATTTCTTCATGTTAGCTCTGTTGAAATCACCAACAACAATGAAGGCTGCCTCTGGGTGCACATTTTCCAGACCATTGATAATCCCATACAGTTCGTCCAAAGCAGCGGCCTTGTCTACCTGGGGGAGATGTAGACTGCACTCATGACGACCGCAGTGAATTCCCGAGGTAGATAGAAGGGTCTGATTTTTACAGTTAGCAGCTCAAGGACCGGAGAGCAGTGAGATGCTAATACCGCTACATCCGTAGCCCAGAGAGAGTTAACCATAACACAGACCCCTCCGCCCCTGCACTTCCCTGAGTCAGCTGTTCTGTCCTGGCGATATATATGGTGAATCCCAAAGGTGTAACCGCTACGTCGGAGATCTCCGGAGACAGCCAGGTCTCGACGAACGCCAGTACACAGCAGTTTCTGATGTCCCGTTGGAATTTGACACGAGCGTTAAGTTCATCCATTTTGTTGTCGATGGACTGAACGTAAGCTAGTAAGATGGTTGGTAAAGCAGCTTTGAAGCACAGTTTCCGAATCCGAACGAGGACTCCAGCACGCCGGCCACGTTTCTTCTTTCTCCGTCTTGTGGGTAAACAGAGCGGCGAAACAACAAAGGGCCAGCTGCAGTCCGAGCTTGCACTCCGAAAAGTGGAATAGGTGCGTAAAATAATCCTTGCCAAGTGACAACTTAATGTCCAGAAGTGTCTGCCGGTCGTACTGAAAGGTGATAGAGACGTTCTAGCACGCAAATGAAAAATACCACCCCCAAAAATTCCCAACCATTGGACTTTGTTGAGAAAGCGATTTCGAGTGGAACTGCAATCTCGGAATTTGATTAAGGTCATGAAAGTCTTTGTAATTTGAGCGAGTGCGGGTCGCTCGTGAGACCACCTAGTCTTTTAGGCGGCAGCCATGCTAGAAAGCGTCATAGTAGTATTTTTGTAATTTTATAGTTCAATTTTACACAAAAAAACAGAAAGAGGGAAATGTTATTACGACATGACTATTGTGAAGACAGCCAGGTGGTGAGACTTTAATGTAGGTTGCTGTAAAAACTTTGATTTGTTTGCTTCGTGAGAGCCCCGTCAGCCTCCATGGACGATTGCAGCAGCTGTTATCGATCTGCATCTGATGAGTATTTTCTTAATTTCGTTCCAGGGTCAATTCTACATCAAAATGGACAGCAGTGTTTTCAAGATATGGCGATTGAAAAGACAGCCAGCGGGTCAGCATATTTTTGTGATTAGTGTAAAACTTGGAATTTGAGTGAAACCGCGTCTTGTTTTGACGTTAGCCTCAGAGTCACAGACTCGGCTCGATATTTCCCTGCTCCAACACACCTGATTCAAATAAATGGGCCTGATAACGACCCATTAATTTGAATCAGGTGTGTTTGAGGAGGGAAACATCTAAAACGTGCAGGGCAGGGGGTCCCGAGGACCAGGATTGAGAACCAGTACTACACACCGGCAGTGTGTAGTAGTAGGCTACGCAGTGGTTCTCAATCTTGGTCCTTGGGACTCCCTGCCCTGCACGTTTTAGATGTTTCCCTCCTCAAACACACCTGATTCAAATTAATGGGTCGTTATCAGGCCCATTTATTTGAAGGGGAAACACTGTAGTGTGTTGGTGTGTAGTGTATTGGTGTGTAGCATGTTGGTGTGTTGGTGTGTATATTGGTGTGTAGCGTAATGGTGTGTAGCGTAATGGTGTGTTGGAGTGTAGTGCGTTTGGATGTAACCGTGTTAATAGTCTGTTAGTGTGTTAACATGAACAGCATAGTGTGTTAGTGTTTATGGAGCTGAGCAGTAGTGTGTTAGTGTGTATGGAGCTGAACAGTAGAGTGCTTTAGTGTTTATGGAGCTGAACAGTAGAGTGTGTTAGTGTGTTAAGATGAACAGTAGAGTGTGTTAGTGTTTATGGAGCTGAACAGCACAGTGGGGGGTGCTTCATAAGCACTTTACCCAGAACAGGATAATCCAGTCAGTAAAATCATTCAACACTAGACCCCCACCACTCCTACCCAACAGGAGGTTGAAGCCAGGCAGGGGGTTTGGGTGAGTGTGTGTGTAAGAATGTGTGTGTATGTGCTTAAATGTGTGTGTGTGTGGGGGGTCTGAGCTAGGCTCAGTGCAAGCAGCATGATGGATTTAGATCATTGTATTTCCTGTCGTCATGGCAGCTCAGATTATGGTTGACAGGAAGGGAGGAGAGGAATGGAGGAGGAAGAGGAGGACGAGTGGAGAGGAGGAGAAAGACAGGAAGATAGGTGAGCCAGCTAGCGCTCAGATGTCTAGCTCTCCAATTCCAGCCCAGCGTGAAGCATCCAAGTCTCACCAGGATGGGAACAAGCACCGTGTCTCATCTGGAGACACATTAACTCCACAATAAAACGACAGGGCAGTCACCATGACAATGTCTTGAGAGCCAGCTGACCTGCTGTCTAATCATTCTCTTGTCGTCGCCAGGGAAACAGATTAGTGTAACGCCGTAATAGAGTTCTGAGAAATACAGTGCAGACCAAATGGCCAATCAGATGACAGCTGCAGGCACAGCGGAACTCCACACACTCTAATGAAGACCTTGGTGGCAGAACAGCTTCTTACTGCACTACACAGACAGACAGGCTGACTGACAGGCTGAGAGACAGACAGGCTGAGAGACAAACATGTAGGCAGGCAGGCAGAAGTAAGCTTTTTGCTAGAGCAATTTGTATCGGAATGAAAGACAAATGCTCCTGCTGTTATCTTCAGCTCTACAATGATTACTGGATGAAATCACAATGAGATCTGGAACAATCTTATGATTACAGATTTCTCAAATACAGCCTCACTGAATTATATAAAACGAATGAGTCAACCTTTCCCTGGAAGTTAGGATCAGGGCTGAGGCAGGTCTCCAAGATCTCAATGGAACTCATCCTAAATAAACAAGATAAACAAGCTGAAGAACTCTTCAGGTCAGTCAGTTATCAAACAGACTCTTCATCCAGCTAGCTAGTGGTTGTTCAGGTCGTTCAGGTCGACAGCAACACACCCACAAACAGCACAACACAACATGTCTTTTGACAGAGAAGCAGTGGGATATTCATTACTATAAAGAACCGCTGGTATCGAATATTTGCACTTGTTGACTTTTTGCACTGTGCCTCGTAACCATTCCTTGACTCTTACCACCGAAACACTTATATATACTGGACTATGTACTTGATGTTCAGCTGTACTTTCTCATCAAATCAATGTTCACACTCTACTTTAACACAAACACTACTGAAAGAAAAATGGTGAAGAGGAGAGAAGGGGGACAGGAGTAAAAGGGGAAGGACTTTGAGGGAGATATAGAAACCTGCCTCCCTATGTCAGATCTATATATCTGTAATCAGAGTTACTGTTCCTCCAATCACAGATTGTTTCAGAGAGGGAGCTATCGAGAGTGACAGATGAAGAGAAAGAGGGAGAGGAAGTGTGAAAGATGGGGAGAAAGAAAGAGAGAGCAGGGGAGAGAAAGGGAGAGAGGGAGAGAGAAAAAGAGAGAGGGAGAGGGACAGAGAAAGAGGGAAAAATTCTGAGAGGACAAGAGGACAGAGAGAGGGAGAAAGAGGGAGAGAGAGGGGGAGTGAATAGTTCTGATGACTGATCATTCATTCAACCTCTCAGAGATTCCCACATCCCTTTTAACATCACATTCTGGAACTGCTCCATTAAAATCCAATCCCATCAAGTTCTTGTTCAACAAGAACTTGTAGCTTTCAAGGTCCCTTATCCATTTATGTGGAAAAACATCAAGGTCTTATCTATGTAACATATTTAAGATTCCTTATCAATTTTAGCTATTTATGTCGCTAGCCATTTATGTGCAAAACTATCCAGGTGTCATTTGGGTATGGAAAGTGTCACAGGTTGCCAGGTCAACAGACCTGAGCACACACAGGACCTTATAGATAACAACTTCAAATAGAGCATACTGTTCATCTTAGCCTCCCTCCATTCCTCTCTTCTTCCATATCTCCTCCTTTGCTTCTCCTCTCTTCTTCCACATCTCCCCTGCCCTGCCCTGCTCTCTCCTCAAATTTCCAGAAGATGATCATGTGATTGACAGGTCTCCACTGGAAGTCAGGTTAAGGGTATCAGAACACAATCATCAGGAGCACCTGATTTCTCTTACACACACACACACACACACACACACACACACACACACACGCACACGGACCAACCCACACATACATACACGCACACACACGTCCATACACACAGATATACCCCCACATACAAACACATGTCCACACATACACTCTCACACAGGGTTGTTTTTCTATCCAAGTAGGGGCCAACCATTCACTCCCATTCAAAAGAGTTTTCTCTAACCACTAACTCATAACTCCTAGCACTAACCTTTCATCAAAATCTACCACTAATTCCAACCCTAACACCCCCCCCCCCAGAAGTTATGGGGCCTGTGACTTCTGGTCCAAACATTAGAAATTTAATAAGACCATACACACACAAACAATCATGCGCATACACATAAACACACACAGACTTGTCTGGCTGGTCTCCATGATTTCCAAGGACAAGTGTTTTCTGACACGTGTTTCTGCCTCAAACATCGGACCCTCATGTCCTTAGCCAGTCCCTCCATAACTCTCTCATTAAGACTGGCTGCTTGCTCCTCTGCACAGCGATAAAGATAACAGCTGTTAATCTGTATGTGTGTCTGTGTGTGTACGTGTGTGTGTGTGGGTGTGCTTGTGTAAAAGTGAGTGTGTATATGTGTTAGCATCCAAGCTCCCAACAGGTGTTTCTTCATTACTGAGTATATTGATTAATCACTTCAGTGAGCTTGTTTTATGCTTCTATCTCTGTACCTCCCATATCTTGAGGAGAGAAGAGGAGAGGAGAAAAGAGACAAGGCGGAGAGGAGGGAGGGAGGTAGGGAGAGGAGGGCAGAGTGGAGAAAAGGAGGTGAGAGATGGAAGGAAGAGCTCAAAAGAGAGAAGGAGAGAAGAGGAGAAGAAGGAGAGAAAAGAGGGAGGGAGAGGAGATGAAGGAAGGGAGATGAGAGAGAGAAGGAGGAGGAAGGAAGGCGAAGAAGGGAAGGCGAGATATACCTTCTAGGTGATGCACAGCACCATAGGAAGAAACTAATTTACAAGACTCCATTTACTCAGCAATCAGAGCTTGGCGGCACCACTCTGCTGTAAAGCAAAAGCTTTATCAGCCTGGGAAGGATGAGGAGGGGAGGACAGGGGAAGACCGGGGGGCTGCGGGGGGGGGGGGGCTGCAGGGGGCAGTGTAGCCTCCAACCGCCGAGAGAGTGACTCCATCACCTCAGAGAGAGACGCAGACTGTTAATTGGATCTTCTAACCCTCCAGGGTCAAACAGTGTGTGTTTTTGTGTGCATTTGCATGTATGTTTGTGTGAGTGCGTGTGGGTGTGTACATGTATGTTAGTTTGTCTGTATGTGTATCAGAGAAAACAGAAGGAGAGTAAGAGTGTGTGTGTGTATGAGAGAGCAGAGTTGAGTGTCTATGTATGAGAAATAGTGAGTGTGTGTGCGAGGGGGGGTGAGGATTCTGAGTAAAGTGTTGAGTCTTCTGGATATTTTTATAGCTACCTCGAGCCTCATGTCCCATGTAGACCACATACGTATGACTGGATAACATAACAACTAGATATAAAACACATCCCAGTCCCTAAAATACCTGCTATCGTGTCTGCACATACAGTACACACCCCCACTCACATGCACACTGGCCGGATAGGGAGCTGCACTCAGCACAACGCCAGGGATTCAGGGACAGCACCAGTCTCAACAGGATGCAGCTGGCTGGCCCTGATGAGGGGCACACCTGGGGGGTTTCAGAGAGCAGGGTTAACATCTCAGTTCAGACCACAACTCTGGATTGACTGACTGTGCGGTCAAACTCTGAGTTGACAGTTTCGAAACAGGTGATAAAACTGTGTTCAGTCAACTCGAGTCTAATTAACCCTGAGAAAAGCTTGCACACAGATAAAAAAAAGCGATCATCAATGATACACAGATAACACTGTTCTTCATGGCAACAGGAGAAAGACTTGAACTGCCTACTTTTCCCCAGTGGAATCAGAAATATTAACGAGAGAGGGTACAATTTTTGGGAAAATTGTAAGGTGTGCTTTCGTTGATAGCAGATGGGTTCGTTTTTTACTTAGGAAGTAGGAAGATTGCAAAAAAACACAGTTGTTGCTACTCATTTACACGTCAAAATACTGAGAGTGAAGTGTAGAATGAAATAGGCTTCATTTATTGTTTCCCTTGCAAGAGGGAATGGTGATAGGCTATGTGGTAGCCTCACAGTTGCATCAAAATGAAAAATGGTCCTAACCTATATTATGACTTAAACTTCCCCTCAAGTTTTTTTCTTCCATTGATATTTTTTTTAAACATTTGCTCATATTCCATTTCATTAATAAATAACCCCCTTTGAAACAAGCTGATTCTAACAACGTTGTCACTGGCAGTATCTTAGCTGGAATCGCGATTCAATAACAAGTTTACTAGAAGTGATCATTATGTGTCAGTAACAATGTCATAGGGCATAGGTTTGGTTTGAACATTGGTGGGGACAGTTTTACAAAATCCTTAAATCCTTTTACAAGTTTGCAGGTACTAGCTAGCATAGCTTCGACCGCAACTACTACGTTTTCATTAAATTCCGTAGTTGTGTTCCAGAGCTAGCAAAGGATTGTTAACGTTAGGAATACTATACATCAACAATAATATACAGGAGTGTAATTTAATTCGATGTTATCGAAAAATCTCACAGTCCCCTTTGACGCTCTCCTGACCACTGTTAGCTGACAGGCTGGTACACATTGTGATCAGCGCTCTCATGCCAATTAGGAGCAACACTGACCTTGAGAGAGTTAACCAATTGTGAAGCAGAACAATTTAAAAGAATGAAAAAAATATGTTTAGACTCGCAATTATTGGTGGGAACAATTACATGTTACCTAACATTGGTGGGGACATGTCCCACCATAAATTTACACCTAATGTAAGTTAACCTAACTGTCTGAAAACTAGGGGGTCGTGTGACCAGCTATCCGCACTGTAAGTAGGGAAAACTGCCTCTCGCTTATACACTCCAATCGTTTGGATATTGAATGGCATCGATTGCTCCAGAGGACTTGTGATCATCATTTGATAACCACGAGGGTTAATTGCTTTAATAATCTATATATATAATAAGTCCCACCACAATACCAGCTCGACAGAGCAAATACAGGGAAAACTAATCTGACAAACAAAGTGTTGCCCATAGCTCCCAAAACGATTTTGCTCAAATTAATGCGAAACATTGTACCTCGTGCAACGTGTGCTTGCGTTACTTGTTGAAGTCCCTATCTATATTCAAATCTAACCAATATTAGGACATAGGTTTGGGCCCAAATTACGTCTGGCTCCGCCCCTGCCTATCGCTATCGGAGAACTGGATTATCTTCTACAGAAGAGCACACCCTAGCAGTCATAATGTACCATTTCACTGACCTGGAGAAGCCAGCTGTGCTCCGTTTTGTTCCTAGTTTCAGACCCGACCAAGGGATCAGTAAGTTGTACATCCGCTGTGTGGAATTGCAGAAGCAGCTAACCAGTTCGAATGTACTATTATTCATGCTCACCTGGATGAGGCAGAATATAGGCTAATCATAGCGCTCCGCTCCATACCGGGGGTAGGTAGAGAGTCAGCTAACTACGAGTAGTAATAATAGTATGACGTGTGTGAGAATGCTCACCAGAAGAACAAAGGGGACCCATTTGTATTTTACAGTTATAGAGCTGTGTGAGTGCTAGTGGTACTTTTCACTAGCTCTAACACTGACAAAAATGTATCAGCATTAGCATATCAAGCATATCAATACTTAGCTAGAGCTACATATGAGCCTTGTCAAAGTCAAGCACACCAAATGACTGCTTCGGCCGAATACAAACCGACATTTAAGAAAAAAAGAAAATACCACAGCAGCAGCAAGAGAACAAATGTTGGCGTGGCAGAAAATTGCCGACCAAATCAATAAGTGCATATAATTAGGAAAAAATTTAGGTTTTATTGAGTGTTCTACTTATTCAGTTATGTGCGTCTGAGTATATTTTTATATCTATTTAGGTGCAACCCTACAGGCACCAACAACACTTGGTAGCCAGCAACTGAAGATTAAATACATACTTCAAACCGGTAAGGTATAATTGCATTCCAGGCAATTGTGATGTTGCTGAGCTTCATTAAACAGCATTCAGTGGCAACATTTTCTGATAAAAAAACCTTAATAATTGTAAGCCATCTCCACACTGCCAGTATTTCCTTTTTACTTTTGTCCATTTGAAAGTATGCTTTTATACATCCAAGTCTCAAAATGTGTGCTTACTGATCTTATTCACATTTTACATCCATTATAGACCATTGGAAAAAGGCTGAGAATATTGTTAATCATTGTTATTCAGATTAATGAAAAAACGGTAACGTTCAAAAATATATTTAACAGGGAATGATAAGAAATCTAATCGGATTCTGTCACCCTCCTCCGACTGTGATTTCTGCAGAGTATTTGTGCTTCAAGGGCCCTTTGAGGAAAGGACACACCATGTCTAACACATTCAGATGGCAGGTTTCAGTTATAGAGTTGGACAAACTCAGGGTTAGTTGAATAAAACATTAGGTTAGCTTTGCAGAGTATATTGCCGTGGTAACTGACTCTGAAACAATGAACTGGCTCTTTGAAACCATAAACCCAGAGTTTTCATCAACTCTGAGTTGACTAACTACACTTTCACCAAGCCTGCTTTCTGAAACCCCCACTGAAAGTGATTTCTAATCCTGGGAGCATGAAGGGGGCTGGGGAGCAGCCACATGGATGATGAGGTAGGAGACGCTGTTCTCCCCGTTACTCTACGTCCAGAGGCAGGGGACTGGACCACCAATGACGCTGATGGAACGAGACACAGGTGAAGACAATGACAGGGAAACAGTAGGGCAGGGCAAAAAACTTAAACCAGTGGGGCACAGCTGTGGCCTTGACAGTACCCCCCCTCTCAAGGGACGTCACCCGACGGCGGCCAGGACTCCTCGGGCGGAGGAGGACATATTCCTCCAGCGAAGGAGGCGGTGGCCAGACCTCAGGGCAGGACCGAGGCTGGGGCACAAGGCAAGACCGAGACTGGGGCACAGCGCACGACCGAGGCTGGGGTACAGGGCAGGACCGAAGCTGGGGCACAGGGCACGACCAAGGCTGGGGCACAGGGCAAGAACGAGGCTGGGGCACAGGGCAGGACCGGGGCTGGGGCACAGGGCAAGACCGAGACTGGGGCACAGCGCACGACCGAGGCTGGGGTACAGGGCAGGACCGAAGCTGGGGCACAGGGCACGACCAAGGCTGGGGCACAGGGCAAGAACGAGGCTGGGGCACAGGGCAGGACCGGGGCTGGGGCACAGGGCAAGAACGAGGCTGGGGCACAGTGCAAGAACGGGGCGGGGTACCGGCGGCAGGCGGCTGAGACTCCCCGGCAGGAACAGCCTCGGTGGTTTGGGTGCTGGGCGGCACAAGCTTGGTTGTCCGAGCTCTGGGCGGCACAACCTCAGGATGAGGCAGGGGCACAGGGCAGGATTGAGGCAGGGGCCCAGGGCAGGACCGAGGCTGGAGTCGGGGTTCGGGCTAGGGCTGAAGCCGAGGTAGGAACCAGGACTTGGGGTGGGCCTTCCTCTGTACACTCCTGGGTCCACCCAACGCAAGGAGGGTCCCTAGAAAAGGGTTGCTAAAACTCCCTGCTGGGTCCTACTTTGGTCTTGTCCTTCTGTTATGGCGAGAGGTGGGGTAGGACCCAAATGCACGAGAATCGGCAGGCGTGGTGGAACAAAAGGGTTTATTACTCAGAAAAACTGGAAACAAACAGGGTACTCGCAGGGACAACGGGTAGTAAGGACAAGACAAAGACTGGACACAAAACAGAACCCTAAATACAGAACCAAACGACACACAGGAGGACACAATGACAAGAACGAGACACAGGTAAAGACAATGACAGGGAAACCCTAGGGCAGGGCAAAAAACTGAAACCAGGGGGGCACGGCTGTGGCCATGACACATGCAGCTGGAAGAATAAGGCTAAACAGTCTGTTTATGCCATGTTTGCCATGTTTCCTGCGTCCAGATTAATCTGGCCTGGGCAGGCGGGTGAGATTAAACGTGGGATTTAGAAGCAAATATTGAAGTGTTTTAATCCACCTGTCATATTTTCTGTGTTCTAAAGATAGCAAAGCCCGATTATCACATTGAATTGAATACAATGAGTGGAGCAGACGTGGGTCACACACACACGCATACACATACTAAATCCTGATCCAATCTGTGGACTTCCAATGAATGAGATGAGATCAATGTGATTCTCGAGCTAAAGTCTACATCAGCAACTACACAAATAAACTACAATCCACTACATACACACACTTCAACCACTACACACACAAACTACAATTTACAGTCATATCTGTGTATCTGTCATGTTATCTCTTGTGTATCTCAGTTATGTTATCTCTGTGTATCTCAGTTGTGTTACCTTGTGTTTCTTAGCCCTGTTGTCGCAGACATTAATTATCTGTCATGTTATGTCTGTGTATCTCTATCGTGTTATCCCAGTCATGTTATCTGTGTGTTTCAGTCATGTTATCTCTGTGTGTTTCAGTCATGTTATCTCTCATGTTATCTCTGTGTGTTTCAGTCATGTTATCTCTCATGTTATCTCTGCCTGTTTCAGTCATGTTATCTCTGTCATGTTATATTTGTTATGTTCATCCATAGCAGCTGTTTGGCATTCTTCAGAGTGACTCATGTTGAAGCCTACAGCAAACTGGAGCTGTTCAATCATGCTGGCTCTAATGTCACACACACACACACGCCTATACACACATTCACACAAATATGCACACACACACTCATATACACACAAATGCACACACAAACAAACACACACAAACATCAGCATGATGATGGTAAGAGTAGTTAGACTGTGAAATAAGAACAGACTACAACAGCTGGCTATCTCATGTAGCAGATCACCATCCCTCTAAGTACACTGGGACCAAATCATGGTCCCTGTTGCTGTTTTCCTGTTGCTGTCTCTGTGTGACAAGTAGCACAGGGGGGTATTCCAGAAAGCGTATTCAACAAACTGTGAACCTAACCTTGAACTGATTTTTCCCTAAAATGGGAAACTCCAATTTTTTGGTTCCAGAAAAGCTGATTCACTACACTTCAGATAGAAGTGTCAATATGTGTTTATGGTGAATCTGAGCACATATTCCAGAAAAAAGCAATACGGCTGTAGCAGCGTAGAGACAATAGCTCGCCGAGTCAAAGCATACATTTGAATGCAGTGGCCAGTCCATACATTGAACATTCAACCACACTGTCCGATAATATTACAGGTCAAAAAGTTGTATTAAATATTTTAATGTAATATGAAATATAAAAACATGTTATGAACAGGTAAGACATATTTTGATTAGGCCTATAAGTTTGTGATTGTAGCCTATACGTCAACTTGGTTTTAATCATATTTGACATGATACAAAGTAAATATCAGTTGGTGCCTATTTCAAAGTGTAGTAGCAGTAACCCCCAACAGAATGCTTTTCATCACAGGATGATGATGATGATTAAGATGAGAAGAGGAGAGAAGAAGAGACATTGACTGCTGCCGCAGAAATGGATGCAGAGAAGCCTCTGTATAGTAGCTATTGGTAGTTACCCACTTACTTTCCCCATGTACTTTTATTTACAGGCTTTTGTGGTAACACTGAGAATAATGAATAGATCAACGATTTGTACATTCTGATCCTGTTGAACAGCGCATGGATGCTGTATGCTGTGAGATGTTCATTGGCAAGTGCATTCTGCATGTGGAAATGTGCAATTTAATGTAATCTCATGTATTCCCAGTTACCAGTAAATGATTTGTACAAACTGTATCTCATGAAGGAAGTGCCAAAAACTGACCAAGAGATTGTGTAGGCCTACTTAGGGCAGAAGAATAAAGGCCAATCTTGAAAAATATTTAATGGAACACCAGTTACAAGAGGATGCATGGTCATAGATGATGTTAATGGTAGGAACAATAACCTATATGAATATTAATTGTTGACTTTTCTGAATTTCTTTTTTGACCAAGCGATGGTGTATTTACATTTAGTCATTTAGCAGACGACTTAAAGTAAGCACAGGGACATTCCCCCCGAGGAAAGTAGGGTGAAGTGCCTTGCCCAAGGACACAACGTCATTTGGCATGGCGGGGAATCGATCCAGCAACCTTTTGATTACTAGCCTGACTCCCTCACCGCTCACCCATCTGATTCCCGTTAGGGAAGAATCATAAAGGCTGATCTTGTAAGCTGATCTTGTAAGGCTATCAACCTGCCCCCACCTCTCATATGGTAAAATATGGAGTTACTGGATGGAGTCTGAACTTGATGGCTCTCACACATCATTGTGTAACTTACTGTAGCATTGCTAGTTATACAAACACCCCCCACACACACACATGCTCCAAAGTTGTAGAAATGTAAGTCAAACTTGATACCAAGTTGATACACATGCATTATCTCTCCCTTTCCTACCCTCTCCTCTCTCCCCCCTCTCTACTCCCTCCCCCACCTCTCTCCCTCCCTCCTTTTCTCCCCCCTCCCCCACCCGTCTCCACCCCTTCCTCTCTCTTCCTCCCCCACCTCTCCACCCATTCCTCTCTTTTGCCTCCCCTACCTGCCCCATCTCTCTCCCCCCATCTCTCTCCATTCTCCCCCACCTCTCTCCCCTTCCCCACCTATTTCCACCCTTCCATCCCTGTCTTCTCTCCATACTCAACCTCCTCTCATCTGCATGTTGGTATCTGTCCAGGGTCCTGATTCCTCTGTCTGTCGAATGACAGAGCTGTCCATGGTGCTGATCTCCTTCTCGCTTTCATTCTCTCTCCCTCCCTGTCCTCTTCCCTCTTCCCCTCTCTCTGCCTCCCTCTCCTCACTCTCTCCCTCCACCCCCCCTCCTTCCGTCCATCCCTGTGAGTGAGCAGAGGTTGAACGATGTTGACACTATGTTCCAGAGAGGAGGGCTCTTCCAGACATAGATCTGTTAGCTGGGCTGGAACAACTGGAGCAGGCTGGAACGTTTGGAACATTTGGAACGTGTGGCGCTCTTATATGGGCCAGTAGAACAGATGTGATGGAGGGAGGAGAGAGAGAGGAGGGGGGAGAGAGGAGGCGAGATAGAGATAGGGCTGGGAGAGAGAGGGAGAAAGGGGAGAGAAAGAGAGATAACAGAGAAAGACAGAGATAACAGGTATAGAGAGAGACAGAGAAAGAGACAGAGTTTGATGATGAGAGAGGAATGACAGAGGCAGAAGGAGAGAGAGAGAGTAGAGATAGTGGTGACTGGAGTGTGTGTGCGCGTGTGTGTGTGCTGGCGATGCATTAAAGATATTACACAAACCTCTACATCTCTTAATCCTGTAATCTAGTCAGCCGGGAGCTGGTGAAAGACTAGGATGACTGGGCCACACACACACAAACACACACATACATTTACACACACAGACAGACACACACAACACCCCATTCAGCCCAGCTGCGCAGGATACTCTACTGTCATACATGTGGATTTGCCACGCAAGGTGCGTCGGGTAGGTGTGTGTGGGGTCAGCTGGAATCTATATGTGAGTGTGAGGATATGTGTGTGTGAATATGTGTGTGTGTATGTGTGTGGGAGCATGTGTGTGAGTGAGCGTGTGTAATGTATGTGTGTGCAGGTATTCATGTGTGAGGATGTGAGTGTGTGTGCAAGTGTGAGTGTGTGTGGGGATGTGAGTGTGTGTGGGTGTGGTTGGAGCCACAGTGGGGCAACAGGCTCAGTCCTGTGTGTGTTACGGATGCTGACCATCCCTCTGCTACACACGTCACACATGCTCCTTCAGCCTCTCCAGAAACACAAGAGGATTAAGAGGAATGGGGGGGAGCCTAATCCTAACCCCCCCACCCACACACCCCAGCCCCACCCCCTTTCATCCCTACAACCTCCTCTGAGCACTTCTGCAAATGAGACCCCTCCAGGTTAGACTAGGGTAGAAACAGTATGGAACACACAAGCTACAATCCATCTGTACTTCTGATATATCAGATATTCAACTATAGACAGATTGCTGGCCTCTAGTGTGTGTAGGAACCACTTGAGTGCTGTTTGTGTGAGGGGGGGCACTTGAAGGAATTGTGTGTGTTTCTGTGTATTTTTGTGTGCATGTGTGTCACCCGAGGGAGCTGTGTGTGTGTGGAAGCTGTCTGAGAGTTGCTAACAAGAACATACGGGCTGGGGGAGGTGTGTGTGTATAGGTGTGTATTAGGTGTGTGCATGTGTGCGTGCCTGTAGGTGTGTGTACATATGTTTAAGTGTGTGTGCCATGCATGTGTGTGCACTATGGAATGCCATGTGCCAAAACATGTAATTTAGCGTTCGCATATACTTTTGGACGTCTTAAGACGTCAGAAATTGCCATTGTAACACTGCCGTTTTGAACGTCTTAAAACGTTTGGACCATCTATACTTCCATGCTATTGGTTGGCGTCAACATACCCACCCCCTTTTTGACATAGTGTCATGTGGGTTCTTACGTAGCTATTATGTTTCTTACATGCACATGTGATTTAGTATATGGACAGTCAATGTATGTGGGGGAGAACAACTTGAATGATCAGTTTCCCCTCAGAAACAAATGAAGTGGTAGCACCCGATTGTAAACGTATTAAGACATTTAAAATGACTGTATTAAGATGGCAATTTCTGTTGTCTGTTGCCAAACGTGCCATCTTAATCTGAAATTACATGTTTTGGCACATGAACATCATTGGCGTAGTGCATGCATGTATTTGTGTGCTTTTGTGTGTGTGCATGTGTATAGGTGTGTGTGTATGTACATATGTGTGCGTTTACAGGTGTGTTTATGTGTGTGGATCTGCAAGTGTGAGTGGAGGGTGGATGGCAAGAGAGAGAGAGAAAGATAGAGAGAGACAGGGAATTATTTCAACAAAAACATTGAATGAGAGAGAGACAACTAGTGAAAGACTGCAGAGGGATTATAGACGATGTCGTTGGACCGAGACAATAATACCCATGGTGTATTGTTTAACTGAAAACTCTAACCCAACCACGCACACTGGCTAGCAGACAGCGTTCGCACTGAGCAGAAACACGGCGAGGAGTACACCACGCCAAGCGACCTTGTGAGATGATTGATGATCGAGGGGCTCCGTGATTCGTGCTGCAAGATCACATCATGAATTACAAACACGCGGGAGGGTCATGAGGACGCTCGAGCCCCCGAAACAATAACTGTCTGTGTCTCCGCTCAGGATTAAGTCCCGACCAAGCATGAAAAAAAATCACGCCTAACGGAATGCGTGAATGCATTGATCTAGGCGGTTTATGAAGGTACATTAGTATCCGGTAAATGTAACAAGTAGTGCGGCATTTCTGTAGAGTTACACAGGCGGTTTCACCGGCGCTGCATCATCAGCACCAGTCAGCCAATGCCGGTAGGCAGCCTGTACAGCGCATTCCGGTACTACATCTCTGACACTAACAAACAGCACTGCAATAGTCACGTAAAAAGAGGCACTTGTGATCCAGAGCTAACTTTGCTCGCCTTGACCACTTCTGAAGTCTAGTGACGTTATCGAATATATTCTTACCGTATCTTGAAAGTGATTTACATCATCATCCTCGCAAGTATCTGATGAAGTTTACCATCCACTTTGAATCTAGTTACCTTCGTTCTTCTTCCCTCGCAGTCTGCAGTCCAAAACAGCTTTCGCGAGAGTTAATAAAGCAATCTAGTAATAGTACGTACAGTGTTAAATTAGGCCAAAACCGGATTCAACTGTAACAAGGTGACAGGAGATAGAAGAGTGTAGATTGAGCACACTCGAATACCCCTCTCGTGCATGTAAACAGACGCTCGAGAGTCGGAGAGTTGTGTTTAGGATTCCACACAGCACGCTCGCGCAGAGCAGCACGGATTCTACCAGCTGCAGTGAGGGAGGGGATTATTGACCGAAACACGCTTCTAGCAATCCAGAGAGAGAGAGAAAGAGAGAGAGAGAAGGAGAGAAAGAGAGACAGAGAGAGAGAGAGAGAGAGAAAGAGAGAGAGAGAGGGAGAGAGAGGGGGGATAGAAAGACAGAGAGAAATGTAGGAAACCGAACCTAGACACAGAGGGTGAGGAAAAGAGAACGAGACAAAGAGAGAACAATTTAAAACATAAGACGGCACATAACCCGAACTCTTTCCCGTATTTCTCCAATAGATAACCTCTCATCGGTCGTTTGGCAGCTAATGAGAACAGTTTTCTGAGGTTTTGTAAGAGTGATTATGTGCTATGGGCATAATCAATAGGCCTAATAGGCAAACTCATCGTTTTAAGTCTTTTTTTTCAGCGCTGGCATGACGAACTGCAGAAAGAACCCAGAAGGAGTGTGCTGCAAATAACATTGCCTCATGGAGGTGTCAAACCAGGAAACAGTATGGACTGTACTTGTCTGTACTGTAAATGTATCAGTACTGTTAATATTTGAAGCCACTTCCCATTAGAGTTACCCAGACACTCCATCTGTTAAACAAGGAGAATCTTTAAGAAAAGTTCAGACATACCCCCTGTGGTTCTAGGTAGAACTCTGAGGTTCCAAGTACTGTAGAATTGACATTCCAGATTACATGGACAACATATTGGAACCTAAATGGCTCTTTCTACGGCAATAGAAAACCTTCTATCAGAACACCTTTTTGATCACAAATATTAAAATCAATCATTAAATCAAGAACATCCTGTAGTGTTTGCAGCCCAGCAGCACACAGAAGCACAGTGACAGTGCTGTCCTACAGCGTTATCATGATAGAGTGTTCCTGGTCTCCACTCTGGGAGGACAGTCCCCCATGATACTGGACATGATAGAAATGTTTTATTGAGTTGCTGCAGCGTACAGAAGATCCATGAGACAACAGCCATAGCCCTGGGTGGATCAGATATCAGAGATGGAACAGAAGCATTCAACTGGTATTGATTTAAGGGGATTCTTAAGAGAGGAGAGGAGGGAGAATCCCTGGCAGACACCATGGATTCATAAATAATCTCCCTTCCCATCCTCCTCTTTTTTTTTCCTCCTCTCCTGTACGCGCTTTTCTTCACCTCTCCTTTCATGGGAGAAGTGTCTGTGTGTGTGATAGTGTGTGTGTGACAGAGAATGTGTGAGAGTGTGTGAGAAAAGTGTGTGAGTGTGTGCGTGAGAGCGTATATGTGTGAGAGAGGGTTTGTTTTGGTGGTGCTGGGTTTGGACATGCACTCAGACAGCTAGCAGCATGCGCGTCATTAGTGGGCCCTGCCTCCCAGTGTCTGGCTCGCTCCGGTAAGTGTGCAGTCATCCCAGCCTCTAATTAAAGTGGTGACAATGAACACAGAGAGTCTGGGTGAGCTTGTTTTCTTTTCAATTAGACCAGTCTCAAGCCAAGGGGCTCAGGGGCTGTTAGCCAATCAGAGCTTGTCTAAGAGGTATCATTGAGATTCTGTTGAGATGTGGGGGGTGGCGGGGAAGGGGGTGTCTAATCATGCTCTCTAGAACCCCGTAAACGATTCCACAGAGAACCCAGATAGAACCCCTTCGAGATAGAACCTGTCTGGATAGAACCCCTTTCTGTATGGAACCCTTCCAGATAGAACCCATCCAGAGCTTCTTAAGATTCCACACTGAGCTCATTAAAGCTCCTTAACTTGATGTTTTTTATGTTTAATTTTGGATTCTGTTACAGTTCCAGCATACACTCTAACACTAACGAAAACAGAAGCCCTCGCAGGAATTTAAATGACAAAATTAGTCACACAACAAAATGAACCACAGATCTCCTAATCTGATCTCTCTCTCCGCCTCTGTGTGTGTTTATCTGTTTGTAGACCCACTGTCTCTTTGTCCTTAGAGATACAAAGTCATCACCAGATTACACAGATATATATCTGACAAGCTGCAACTTCAGAGAGATCAATATTACAACCACAGTCGGGCTCCAGTAGAATCAGTTTGTAGTGCTCCGTTCAGCTAAATCATCTTTGAACCGCCATCCTGGCACATCACATCAAAACCATCCAATCAAGCGGTGTTCCACAGGGTTAGCGTGGCGGTAGCATGCGGACGTGTTTGCGGGTGTCAAACATCGGCCATCAGTGTGTTGGGTTCTACAGCATATCTCTGCTGCATATGGGAGTCAGGTGGCTGAGCGGTTAGGGAATCGGGCTAGTAATCATTCCCCTCCGTGCCCAATGACGTTGTGTCCTTGGGTGAGACACTCACCCCACTTGCCTCGGGGGAATGTCCCTGTAATTACTGCAAGTCGTTCTGGATAGGAGCGTCTGCTAAATGACTAAATGTAAATATGTGCTGTCTGAAACCCCTTCCTTCCTGGGTGAAAATTCTACTGTTTGGGTTCACTTAGATATAACCATATTTGTGCCCCCTGCAGATCAATCCACCCATTCATCAACCGGGGGTGTATTCCAGCAAGCGGATTTAGTGAAAACCCTGAATTGGTAAACCCTAAAATCAGGCAAATTCCGTTTGTCCATGGTTACTTACTCTGTGAACCTAACCTACTCGCTAGCAGGTTTTCCATGACAAACTCTGCATTTCTACCTATCCCCTCACACTTTATGAGCCTGAAACAGTTGGCAGACATGGGGTGTCCTTTCCTAGCCCGGCTCTGCCCTCCTACGTACTTCCGCTCAATATATATTTATTTTCATTCAGTACGTCCGTCTGGGTTTGCGGTATATTCGCTGTTTTTCTCCAGCCAATTTTTACTTGTCCAATCAGCAAACAGAGAAAGTGGCTGAGAACGATGACATTGAGGTGTGCGTTAGTTTGAGTCGTAGTTCAGTAATGGCGGCGGAGAAAGATGCGAGCGAATCCATTCGGTACGTTGTGGCAACGCTGCCGAATATCCAGAAGTTAAAGCCGGACCAAGAACAATCTTTGCTGAGTTTTGTTGGTGGCCATGATGTTGTGGCCCTCCTCCCCACAGGGTTCGGGAAACGGGTTTGATTTTCCAGCTCACTCTGTTAGTGGTGAAGTAGTTGGCTAAGGCGAACGTTAGCAATTGGTTATGGCAGATCCAGAGTGGCTCTGAGCAGAACCAATAGTTTTAAACTTCAACAGAGTACCCGCCTTCAAGGAAGTTAACGCTTGTCAATGGGGAGTGCCCAGCCTTTCTGTACAAATGAAATGTACGAGAGTCTGGTAGGACCAGGCTAGTCCTTTCCTGATTCAGCCGATCGATCTCGAACAACATTTTATTTGCTTAGTTATACGCCGGGAGAAGATTTTAAGACTGATTCGATGTGCTTTAATTCCCTGATGAATACCTAAGTTAATATTACCGTTTCCCGTGACACTCCCTAGTTTAATTTAGCAACATTCTCAGCCCTTACATTGCTAATGTTACACACCGTGGACGTGCACTAAGAACCGACCAAATGCTTTTTGGCACTGAAATAAAGACAAATCATTTACATTTTATTTGTTTTTTGTCATTGGCTACAAATACAAAATCCAACAATGAGTATTTATATATGCTACTGTTCCTACAATTAACATTATTCACCTGTGACCATGTACCCTCCTGTTACTGGTGTCCCAGCAAATCAATTTCAAGATTGTAGGGGATAATATTGTCCAAACAACCAAAACTAATTCCCCCATGGTTTGAAGGAAGATAGTAAACGGAACAGTGTATTAACATGAACCAATTACAGTTATTTGACTCTATGGGTTAAATCAGAGCAATAATTGAAGTATTGTTAAATAAAATAAAAATGTATTAATATTCCAAATGAACAAAATCAAGGCAAACATGTTACAAAATGAAGGTTAACTTTTACCTACTCTTCCATGATTATTGTAAACCAGAGATAGAAAGCAAGAGGTGTGGAAGGAGTAGGACAAGCCAGAGCTGAGGAGAAGGTCTCAGGAGATCAAGAATCCACAGAACAATGCTTCACAATTCCTCATAAAATCCAAGAACAACCAATCACACCACAATCTTGACCCATACTTATCAACATATGACTAGCAATGCTACAGTAAGTTACACAATGAGTGGTGAGAGCCATCAAGTTGAGAAGATCAGCCTTTATTCTTCTGCCCTAAGTACACCATCTCTTGGTCAGTTTTTGGCACTTGCTTCTTGAGATGCAGTTTGTACAACTCCTTTACAGGTAACTGGGAATACATTATATTAAATTCCCCAGTTCCTCATGCAGAATGCAGACCCTGCCATTAAATTAACATCTCACAGTGTACAGCATGTATGCGCGGTTCAACAGGATCAGAATGTGTCAGTGTAACTGACAATTCCACCAAACCCTGTAAATAAAAGTACATGGGGAGAGAACTACCAGAAGCAACTTATGCTGGGGTAACACAAAACGATTTGTTTTAATCTTGTAAGATTTTCAAACTGTGATAGACCACAAACATGAGGACAAAAAATCCTAGATTTAGCTGTTTTGCTACTAAAGTGTGTGGTGCGCCATGATTTGACAAAGACAGCACACCACACACAAACAGATTTCCAACCAGTATCCCGACTGTTAACACAAGAAATCTTGCGAAATCTCTCGAGACTTCAGAATAAGCATGGCGGACGATATTCTGGAGGAAATTGCGATGGTGTTTGGAATGATTTTAACAGAAAAATCACGGAAAAAAAGAAAAGGATTTGGGTGAAGTCGTCGAGATGCCGGGAACGTGGTCTGTACATGTGACAATGTGAGCTGGAGGTGGGCAATCGTCAGAAAATCACACAGCTATGTTTTTTTTAAATATTTGTTATTCTCAAGTCTCTCTTGGAAAAGAGATCTTATTCTCTTTGAAATTGCCTTATTACATTTGTTTTAAATAATTGTTTTTATATTCTGAGTTTCTTACAGTTCATGAATAATTGATGTCAGAGAATGTTTGAAAATATGTTGGAATTACATACAACTGTTGATACTGTAGCCGGAGCGTAACAGCCTATCAGTGAACAGAGTATACATATAATTAGAATACTTGTCTATAACTCCTTTGACTTCATTTTGACAGAGCGGGTTTCAAGGAACTGCTTCGAATGAATGCCGAGGAGTTGGAATTTATTCTCAATAAAGTGACCCCACTAATAACCCGACATGACACCAAATGGAGATTGGCCATTACTGCCAAGGAGAGATTGGCAGTAACACTCAGATTTTTAGCAATAGGTTGTTGTTCATATTGAAGGCTGTTGTGTCAATCATGTTTAATTTTACTTAATTAACCATTGTTCCTTTTTTGCCTTTAGGAGAATCATTTGCATCCTTAAGTTACCAGTTCAGGGTTGGAAGGCCACAATTTCTAAGATTGTGAGTGAAACATGTAAAGCCCTGCACCACATTCTTGCCAATGAATGTCTGAAGGTAAGCTTATTTAATGTCCAAAGGTACAGTACAACAAAACATTTCATAATATTAATAATATTTAATGGGGTAGTTTACCTCAAAATTTAAATCATTTCATAATGTACTTGCCACTATCATCATTGTGCAAAACAAAGAATGTTTAATTAAGACATATTTTACAAAATGCTTTATTCTTGCATGCCCATGTGCATTTTTGCATTATGTAGGATTTTCTTTTACGATTTCATGAAAATCTTCCAGTGCACATAATTTTTTTTTTTTAATCCAATCACCGCAGTTGTTTTATGTTGTAGATCTTGTGAGGTGACATGTTAGTGAGGTGTTAACATGTTTTTCACTTTGAAATAATGGTCCAGATTACAGTTACTGCGGGATGACAAGGTAACTCCTGAGTAATTAGTGAAGAGTTAACATGTTTGTCACTTTAAAATAAGGGTCCACATCACAAGTAGTTCCTGCAGGATTAGAAGGTAACGCTTGAGTAATTAGTGAGGAGTTAACATGTTTTTAACTTTAAAATAATGTTCAACATCACAAGTAGTTCCTGCAGGATACCAAGGTAACGCTTGAGTAATTAGTGAGGAGTTAATGTTTTTCACTTTAAAATAATGGTCCACATCACAAGTAGTTCCTGCAGGATGACAAGGTAACGCTTGAGTAATTAGTGAGGAGTTATACTGGTTTTCACAAGTAATAGGCCTATAATAAGTCTGATTTTATGTTTGACACATAAATTACAGCAGCGGCTCCCAAACTCAAGAATGCCACGGCCCAATTTGAAATCTGAAAATCTTCTGCGGCCCACCCAAACCTTTAATCACAACTCTGATCAAAACATAAACTAGGGATGATTAAATGACCTTAAGAATGTAACCGATAAAAAATGTATTAACCGACAATGTATGTTTTGTATACCATTTTCTCCGGAGCTCATATATATTTACTTTAATACTACAAGAGGGCGCCCCATTTGGCATTGTTTTGTTTGGCGGCGCCTTTTGTTGAATAACGACAGGCGGAGAAGAGCAGCCGTTTCGAGCGAGAGCCTTATTGTTTTATTAATCTGTTCGTTTAAATTGTTTGTGGTTCATCAATTAATGTTTCACATAACTAATGTGCCGCTAGAATTGTTCAAATAACACTTAAACTGAGAAAAAGATGTACGTTTTGTATCTTATAAATCGTTTTAAGTAAAATACAGAAGTTTGCAACCCTAATGTTAGGACCTGGTCTTAGACGCAACAGGAAAGAGCGAGACCACTATCCAACTTGGCGTTTTTTTTTTTAGTATTTATTTGGGGCTGGGAGAACAGCTTCAGGAGCCGACAAGGCCAACATAAAAAAAATAAAAACACCTCTTACTTTTAAAAGGAAACTAACTAACCTAAGCAAATTAAAAAAAAAATCAATATACACCGTTCTTCCCTAACTCCCTATCTAACAAAAACAGAAGACAAAAAGAAAGAAGATGTCGTCAAACTCCCTACTTCCCTGCACAATTTATACAAGTGTTACAAATAGGTTTAATGTACAACTATATACACAGCAAACAGATGCAAAAGGGCAAAAATCAAGGCCGGAATAGCAAAATGGTCAAACACACAACCGTACACACAAGTAACACGAGACAAAGCGAGAGCAATGGTCTGCCGGGTTGAGTGTCGGCAACGGCTAAAAAGGACGTGGAGCGCGGGCTTGATCCAATGGTGTGTGGGAGGCAGGGCATCCAATTATTTTCCATGGAGACGGAGGTTCAGGGAGACGAGAGTGACACACCTACACACACACACACAGGAGATGCAAAACAAACACAGAACACACAATTACGTTTAGGTTCGTAACACCTAATATAAATTGAACAATTCAATGTGAACGTGGGCCTACAGCAATGCAGTGCAAATTAATAATCCATCCACATAACAATTTGTAAAGAAACAAACGTAAGAAATTAAGTGCCAATAGGGAATTGCGTCACCTACAACTTACCTAATAAGAAGGGTGATGTTGCTGCATAGCAGCTGTCAAAGCCTTGATGTCTGGCTGAATGGACGTCAGCTTTAGGCGGAGATCAGGCTCAACATCGAGTTTGTTCCTGTACTTTGTCTTTAAAGCCACAAGTGCTGAAAATCCATTTTCACACAGATTAGTGGTAGCAAAAGGGATCAGAAATATCAATGCCTTGTTAGACAGATCCATATATTCCGAGTAAACATGCATCCAGAAATGTGCCAAGTGCTTCTGTGTGAAGATCAGTTTCAAAGCAGTATCACAAGATAACTCCACAAGGCTGTCCTGCTCCCTGGAACTGAGACCTGCGATGGCATCCTCATTATGGGGGGCAAATGGATTCTGTATCCAGATGTGTTGCTCGCTGAGCACAGGGAAGTATTCCCGGAGCTGCCTCTTCAGAGTTTGCAGGTGCTCTCTGATGGCACCTGCCACGGAGGTCGGGATCTGCCTCTCCTCTTTATTGAGGAATTCACAAAGATTGTCAAAGGACTCATAGCTGTTCTGAACTACTCTTCTGTCCCACACCTCGATCTTCTTTATTGTGGCTTCTATCTTACTGTGGACATGAAACATGGTCACTGCTTTTCCTTGGAGGGATAGATTGAGTCCATTTAAGTACCCGAAAATGTCGGCCAAATACGCCAACTTACAAAGCCACTTGAAGTCACTGAATTGGTCTGACAGTTCAAACCGGAAGTTCACAAAAAATTTCCTGACTTTGTCATGCAGTTCAAAAAGTCGGGTGAGCACCTTACCACGTGAAAGCCGGTGTGCAGGAGAAGCTGCCGGTGGGCGCTTCCCATCTCTAATATGGCAAACAGGCGTGATTGCAGTGGACGACTTTTGATTAAATGTACTGTTCTCACTGCTTCATCCAAAACCGCTTTTAAATCCGTCTTTGTTGCCAGTGCCTCTCTGTGGATACTGCAGTGGACAGCTGTAACTAGTGGAGCCGCGTCTTTAACCCTTTTCACAACTTCAGTGAGCCTCCCCACCATGGCACCAGTCTATTTCATTGGAAACCATGAATCCATTCAGAGTTTCAAAAATGGTTTCCGCTGTAGTATGTGAGGGTAAATGTTTGCAAAACAGAACATCTTCATGTATTTTTCCATCATGTTCATATCTGACAAACGCAAGCAAATTTGCCAAGCTTGAAATGTCTGTCGATTCATCAATCTGGAGAGCATAAAAACGGCTTGCTCGTATTCTGCTTGCTAGCTGCTTCAACACATCTTCAGTCACTCCCAGTGACACATGTGGATTCAGTGGTTTTCTTACGGCTCATATACTATTTTAGCTTGTTTTCAAAATTTTGGGATGAATATTGGCCATGTTTGGTTTCTAGATGGCGGCGCAGCTTGCATGGTTTCAGTGCCTCGTTTGCTAGCACCTCCAAGCAAAGCACACAGACGGGAAAGGGATTGTTTTCTGGTCCTAAACTGGTAAATCCCAGTGATAGGTACTCCGTTGAGTACTTTCTACGAACCTTTTTTTTTGTTTTCAGGGATTCATTATCTGAGGACTCGCTTGTTGCGTTTGATTCATCAGCTTTCCTTTTCCCACCGCTCCATTGTACAATTTTCCACACCAATTTTGAGGTAGCTTATTGTGTCAACCAAGATTTCCCGCCATTGACGAGATACAAGACACGTCACGGATCAAAAATAGGTCAGATAAAAGAATAACACGTAATTTAAATCATAAATATTTTTATATTAATTTCCAACTTTTCAAAATTGAAAATTACATTTTATTTATTTATTGTAATGACCTCTCGCGCCCACATGCAGTACCTTCGCGGCCCACCATTTTAGGAATCGCTGCGGTACAGGCATACATTTCTGTGAGGCACTAGCGATATTCTAACAAACATTGTAATCTGGAAGATGTGGTTTTGCGCTTATCGCAACATAAATGCAGGATGCAAATTGTTTTTGAAAAGAGAACATCTATGTTTATATTCACATACTAAAGAGAAGTCCTCCTCAGGCGGTACTGTAACATAAAGGTAGGTATTTGGAGTCTTAGACATTGAACTGACACTCAAGAGCTCATAATAGTAAACTAATCCAAACATGAGCGTCAGCATCACTTCCTAATAATAAAAAATGTTAAACAAATTATGATATTTGTATTATACCATGTTTAAGTTTGAAATAAACAGAGAACATTCATCCATCCTTTGGTAAGAGTAGGAAACATCTCAACCTGTAGTTAATGTATTTGGGGGGATATAATATTCATAAACTGGTTTCCACAAATAACCCATTTGAGGCACAAGCTTCTGAAAAGTTATGACCATGTTATGAGTAAAACAACCAAATTGTTTACTTTTTAGACATGTTACTTTTGTGATTAGTAATTAATTGGTTATTCTTTCTTAATTGGTCATAGTTCACAAGTAGTTCTTAAGAGGATACATTTATTTAGTAATAACCAAATACCTACCAAGGAACTACCTTTGTTGTGAATAAGCTATTACTTACTGCTTAGTTAATCTTGATTCCATATTAGTTAAAAGTATTAAATTCGGTGTTAATGTAGAACTACATATTACTTCCTGCATAGCTACTTGTTAACAACGGACCATTCTATGTAAATAATATTTACTTTGTCTCCCATTCATTACTTTTGGTGATGCATTTGGCTGGAATCTGGGAAGTGTTTGATATAATGTCTTCATTGTTATGTAACTATTTCAGACTCCCAGTACAGAAGAGGAATGGCTGGAAATTGCAGAAGACTTCTATAGAAAGTAGCAGGGTCCCCACTGCATTGGCGCAATTGATGGGAAACATTTAAACATTCAGCCACCAGCACATAGTGGAAGCACCTTCCACAATTCCAAAGGACGATTCTCTGTGCTGATGATGGCAGTTGTTGATGCCAAGTACCAGTTTCGGTATGTCAGTGTAGGAGCACAGGGCAGAGCATCAGATGCTGGAGTTTTCTCAGAGTCAGACTTCAAGCAAGCTCTTGACAGAGGTCTCCTTAATAACCCTGAAGCGAAACATCTGCCAGGCTCTAATATAGAAGTCGCCTTTATGTTGCTTAGAGATGATGCATATCCTTTGCGCACTGGACTCATGAAGCCTTTCCCCTTTTGCCAGTTCATGAGCAGAGAGTGTTTAACTACAGACTTTCTCAAGGACGCAGAGTGGTGGAAAATGGGTTTGGTATACTTGCCAACAGGTGGAGAGTGTTCCGCAGCACAATTATGCTCAACCTAGACAAGGTGCAGAAGATAGACTAATCTTGTGTGTCTCCACAACTATTTGTGTGAAGTTCGCACTGACACCTACACACTCCCAGCCCTAGCTAATACAGAAGATCCAGACCACAGACTCGTAGAGGGTACCTGGAGAAAGGATGGTCTGGGAGCCATGCTCCCACTACAACCAGGAAGACCTTGTAACAGCTCCATGGCTGCCAAACAAATTAGAGACAAATTGAAGAGCTACTTTGTTAGCCCTGCAGGCCAGGTTCCCTGGCAGGAAAACTACATTTAGACTACACTAGAGCAATGATACAAACTGAAGGAGCCTACTTGCTCTGTTTTCTTTACATAGTTTCTTGTACTTTGTTCAATTCTACTTTAAATCAAGTGTTACATTTTGTTGCCTGTAAAATAATAAACACCATTTGTCTTCGCATTGCAAAGACGGTATTTTCTTTTGACACAAAATGTAATTTGTTTATGTATTCATTTTACTTCACTGTAGTTTCTTGTGTTACCTAGGCAAGAAATTGACACTGAACTGCCTTAACTTTGCAAAACGTTAATTATATTAATAATAAAAAAATAAAAACATTCTTCCAGTGCTTTGTTCTTGCTGGTATTGTAGAAAATGTAAACATTTTAAGATTACATTGAAATCGTCTTCTGAAATGTAAATATCTACAACTTTTTCCAAACTATATGTAAAATCTAGAAATTTAAATCATGCTTAAACTAAAGATTACAAAAACAGTCCTGAGCATCATATAAAGCGTTTATAATTTTTCTTTTAACTCTAGTCTTTATCTGAGTATTTAATTTATTATTATATATATAATTTATATTTACAGCTACTGATTTACCATCAGTAGCTGAAGTTCGTCCATTTTATTGCACAGTGAACGTACGTTGGAGAGGAAAAAACTTGGAAGCACTGTTCGGATTCCACGTCTGCGTAGCCGAACTAGCGCTCCCGCTCGCTTTCCCCTTCTACGGCGTTTCACTGCATGAGCAAAGCCTAGCACGGCACTGGCTAGAATTCCCACTAAATCTGCCGCTGGAAGCAGAAAAGTGGGAAATAAGTCCACAGGAGTTGTGGTCCTTGTTAGAGAACCCCGGAAATCTTGGCAGAACACTGAATTAACAGACAAAACGAGACAAAACAGAGCGCACCTAGCAACCACGGCAGCCCTCACCGGCGCCATCTTTCTTCTGGTGAGTTTTAGTTTTGATGCTCCCTGGCTGAAAAAACTTTAAAAGTTAAAGCTCTTTTTACTGGAGAAAATGCCATAGACCAGCAGTGGACCACTATGAGCTTAGCTCTTCATGAAGCAGCAGCCAGCTCAATCGGCTATAAGACCAAGAGCTACCAGGACTGATTTGACAATAACTCAGACACCATCCGTCCGAGCACCGCCAGAAAGCAATGGCAGAGAGCGAGACGTGAAGTGCAAAAGATCCTGCGGACAATGAAAAGCAAGTGGTGGACAGAGAAGGCACAGGAAATCCATTCTTTCGCTGATTGAAATGATATGCATAACTTTTACAATGCAGTCAAATCTATCTATGGCCCAACAAACCACTGCATTACACCCTTGAAAACAGCAGATGGGCTCAGAGTCCTAAAAGATCAAAGCAGTGTACTGGAGAGGTGGGCTGAACATTTTAATACCCTGCTTAATCAGGACTTTGAAGCAGATCACACCATCCTGGATCAACTGCCTGAACCTCCACCGATTGACAACCTTAACCAGCCCCCGACCTTCCTGGAGGTTCTGTCAGCCGTCCGCTCCCTGAAGAACAACAAGTCTCCGGGCATTGACAATATCCCTGCAGAACTGCTAAACAGGGTAGTTACCTCTGTACAAAAGCGCAACATCAACACATCATTGAGTCAAGTATCATCAAGTATGGGCTGATGAAAACATCCTACAGCAATGGAGAGATGCCAAAATTGTCACAATTTACAAGAACAAATGTGACAAGACCCTATGTGGCAACCACAGGGATATATCACTCCTGGCCAAGGTGTTGCTGCAGAGGCTACTCAACAACATCACAGAGTGCTCCCAGAATCACAGTGTGGCTTTAGAAAGAACTGGCTGGTGGACCCAAATGCACAACTCCACAGAAGGCACGGTTGACTGGTTTGTTGAAAAAAGGTCAAGGAGAACGAAGGAGATCCGGTGGGGCAGGCAGGTGTGGCAGGCAGGCAGATGAAGAGGAGGATGTGGCACGGTCAGAAAGAAAACACAAATATTAGGAGTGTAGTAAGTTATTTATACAAAGCATATGAGCCGGTACTAACAACGTAGGAGAAGCGTTGAACTGGCGATGAGTGACTGGAAAACCGGGGTTGAAATACTGTGGTGCTGATGACGGGATGAGTTGCAGGTGTGTCAATTTCACAGGAGGGATGGAGTATGTGGCAGGAAACCTGGAGCCTGAAGCCAACACCTGTGAAAAACAGAAAACCTGGCCCGGATCAGGCCGCGGACATAACAGCCCGGACCACGTCATCAACCCAGGGCTTCTGATTGTGGAAAGACCGGAAAGCCTTCTTGGGGACAACGTCATCGATGCAGTGTTGAATGTAGCTAGAAACAGTGTCCGTGTATTCATTACTGTCCCTATCTGCTGCCCCTCTAAACATCAGCCAGTCAGTGGTATCGAAGCAGTCTTGGGGTCACCACACTCTCGTCACTCCATAGGTGAACGTACGTTGCAACTGATCTGACCTGTTTTAGCTTTTGTCTATATGTGGGGAGGAGAAGAATGGAGGTGTGATCAGCCTTCCCAAAAACAGGGCAGGGTAGGGGTTTGTTATGGAGTTAGATTAGCTTCATAATTCAATCAAACAAACATAACACAATTCAAACAAACGTAACACAATTTAAACAAACAAACGTAACACGATTCACAAATGTATTTCGTGATTCACAAATGTAACGCCGGAGCAGTGAGATGCTAGTACCGCTACATCCGTGGCCCATAGAAATAATACTCAGAAAAAACTCAGAGTCTCGCTCTCTGCCATTGCTTTCTGGCGGTGCTCGGACGGATGGTGTCTGAGTTATTGTCAAATTAGTCCTGGTAGCTCTTGGTCTTATAGCCGATTGAGCTGGCTGCTGCTTCATGAAGAGCTAAGCTCATAGTGGTCCACTGCTGGTCTATGGCATTTTCTCCAGTAAAAAGAGCTTTAACTTTTAAAGTTTTTTCAGCCAGGGAGCATCAAAACTAAAACTCACCAGAAGAAAGATGGCGCCGGTGAGGGCTGCCGTGGTTGCTAGGTGCGCTCTGTTTTGTCTCGTTTTGTCTGTTAATTCAGTGTTCTGCCAAGATTTCCGGGGTTCTCTAACAAGGACCACAACTCCTGTGGACTTATTTCCCACTTTTCTGCTTCCAGCGGCAGATTTAGTGGGAATTCTAGCCAGTGCCGTGCTAGGCTTTGCTCATGCAGTGAAACGCCGTAGAAGGGGAAAGCGAGTGGGAGCGCTAGTTCGGCTACGCAGACGTGGAATCCGAACAGTGCTTCCAAGTTTTTTCCTCTCCAACGTACGTTCACTGTGCAATAAAATGGACGAACTTCAGCTACTGATGGTGAAAAACAGAGACTTTCTTTCATCTTCAGTTTTGTGAAGTTTTGTTTGAGACATGGCTGTGTGATTTGATCCGGGACACCACCTTACATCTGGCAGGCTTTCAACTCATGAGAGCTGATCGGGACACTGACTCTCTGGCAAAACCAAAGGCGGTGGTATTTGTTTCTACATCAACAGTGGCTGGTGTGTAGATGTGACAGTGATTCTGCAACATTGTTCTCCGGATCTCGAATCATTCTGAGTGTAGAGCGAGCAAACCCGGATTCCCTTGTTATTGTACTCGGCAACTTTAACAAAGGTAATCTCCCACGAACTCCCTAAATACAGACAATTCATCAAATGCCCAACCAGAGAAGGGAACACTCTGGATCACTGCTACACTACAGTCAGTAGAGCCTCCCACGCCGTCCCTCGTGCAGCACTGGGCCACTCTGACCATACCATGGTCCATCTGATTCCTGCATACAGGCAGAAATTAAAACTCTGTAAACCTGTTGTGAGGACATAAAAACAGTGGACCAGTGAGGCTATGGAAGATCTGCGGGCATGCTTGGACTGTACTGACTGGGATATGTTCACGACTGCTACCAATAGTCTGGATGAACTCACTGAGGCTGTGACATCATACATTAGCTTCTGTGAGGACTGCTGTATACCAACACGCACCAGGGTGAGGTTCAACAACGACAAGCCCTGGTTCTGAGCAGAGCTGAGAAGGTTGAGGTCAGAGAAGGAGGAAGCTTTTAGGAGTGAGGATAGAGACAGATTCAAGGAGTCGAAGAACAGGTTTAGCAAGGCGGTGAGACAGGCTAAATGACTGTACTCTGAGAAACTGAATCAGAATGCACAAACAAGGAATTTACTTTGGCAGGGAGGTGCATACATTAAACAGTGGGGGGTGGGAGGAGTGGGGGGACTCTGGGCTTGTAGTTGGTGATCTGCCTGAGCCCTCTCCAGACAGAAGCAGAGTCGTTAGCAGAGAACTGACAGCGTATCATCCGCACTGCTGAGAATGGGATCGGCTGCAATCTGCCTTCCCTAGAGGATCTGCACACCTCGAGGTCCCTAAGGCGAGCGAGGAACATTGTGGCCGACCACTTCCACCCTGGACACTCCATGTTCCAGTTACTCCCCTCTGGCAGAAGGCTGTGGTCCATCAAGACCAAAACCTCACGCCACAAGAACAGTTTCTTCCCATCCGCTGTTGGCCACTTAAACAAGGCCAAGGACTCACACTGACTTTAAATCACAATCTGCACAATGACACCCTGCACATTGCAATTTGCACTTTTGTATCGTTCTCTTGCACATCTGTATTTTTTGGTTAGATTGTAAATTATGGCTACTTATATATATATATATATTTTTTATTCCCCTTAGTATTAGCTAGACCCCCCTTAGTATTAGCTAGACTTTGCTCCTTTTGTATAGTTAGTACACATACTTAAGTTTCAATATTCCTATATGTTTAATGTATGCACCTCCCTGCCAAAGTAAATTCCTTGTTTGAGCAAACATTCATGGCGAATAAAATCCCTTCTGATTCTGATTTCTTGTGCTGGTATCTTCTAGACTGGCGCAGTCTAAGCGTCTCCCACTGGACCCATGTTTCCGCGTGGGGGGGGGGGGGGGCGTACGCTCATGTGGACTTTGGCCATGATCATCCGGTGGTCTGTCCAGCATTCTGCACCTCTCATGCGGCCATGGCATGGCCCGGCCCGGCACATGTGAACGTCTTTGATGTCGCAACGTCTCACGATGACATGGTCAATCAGGTGCCAATGTTTAGAGCGTGGGTGCATCCATTAAGTTTTATATTTGGTCTTTTTTCTGGAAGATGGTGTTGGTTATGGTCAGGTTGTGCTCAGAGCAGAGAGTAAGTAATCTCATGTCATTTGAGTTGGCCTAACCAATACCATGCCTGCCAAACTCTCCTTTCCATATCCTGTCACTGCCCCACACGAGCATTGAAGAGGATCTTGTTGGTCTTGGGGATCCGGTGGAGAACCTCATCCAGTGACTGATAGAATGAGTCTTTAACCTCAGTGTCGGATGGCAGGGTTGGCGCTAAGAAGTGTAGCAAAGCGGTTCTTCGCCAGGGGGATATGGAGGGTCATTAGTCTTTCACTGATGCCAACAGGTGTTCCAGTGAGTCTTGGTAGCAGTGTGTTCCTGATGGCTAGTCCCACACCGTAGCCTTTCCAGAATAAGGTGTAACCGGACCCTTCCTCTATTAGCGACCCTTCATCAAGGAGCTTGGTTTTGCTAAGCGCAGGGATATCGATGTTGTAATGCTTCAGCTCATCCGCAATCGGTGCTGTTCTTCTGTGAGGTCTTTCGGTCCTGCCATAGGAGTCCAGGAGAGTTCTTACATTCCATGTTGCCAGTTTTAGGTTTTGGGATTTATTTCTTCAATTTCGACCGCAGGAGTGGAATGACCTGACCATACCCTGTCTTATCCAGAGCGACTTACAGTAAGTACAGGGACATTCCCCCCGAGGCAAGTAGGGTGAAGGACACATCATATGGCACGGCGGGGAATTGAGCCGGCAACCTTCTGATTACTAGCCCGACTCCCTCACCGCTCAGCCATCTGACTCCCATTTGTCTTAAGTTAGTATAGGTTTATTAGGTTAGTATAGGTTATTATGTGACTTTAGAGGTTTAGTATACTGTATATAATATTGTATATTATTTGTATATTAGGTGTACTATATTTTAGCTTATCATAGATGTGATCTATGTTCTGTGTACTTATTTGTTATGCCAGGTTGCTTTGCGTTGTCTTGTCGTAAGAATTTCAGTGCCCAGTCTGACCCTGTGTTGTTCTGTGCATCTGACAATAAAAGACTTGGGGCCCTATCTTGCACCCAGCGCAATTGACTTAGTCAACGACGCAAGTGTCATTCCTAGTTTGCACTCAACGCAAAGCCAACTTTTGCCTCCACAGACGCAAGTCGAAATGACTTTGCGCTCCCGTGGGCGGTTCAGCGAAAAAGGAGGCGTGTTCTGGCGCAAACGTTCCCTGGTGCTATTTTGCAGCTTCCGAAAAACAATTCCGCTATTGACCAGGAAAAACGTGGCCTAAAGTCAATGGTGTATTATTCAGATGCTATTTTAAGGGCGCAAGCTTGGTCCGTGCGCTCTGGCGAGGCCAGAGAAATCTCTATGTATGTGAATTGATGATGATTACTTGATTTGTAACAATTGTGGCAATTCCTCCCACGCCTGTTTAACCGAAGCTAATTTGGGTGGATTTCTTCTCCCATCTCCATCAAGATCAGAATTTGGTTTATTCGCCATGTAGCCTATGTTACACAAACATGGAATTTACTGTGGCAGGAAGGTGCAAATAATAACCATATAGGGTCTACCGGTCTTAAATTAAGTAAAAAAGTACAATAGTTAAACAAATTCTAAGAACTAAACAATTTAAAATATAACAATTAAAAAAATAAAAAATATATAAAAATAAGAGTTTGAATGAGCAGCATGAGCGGGCAATTTAGTGCAATGAGGAAACTGCTCTGCCTTTCTCATACAATGTAATTTCTCTATCTTTTACGGCCCTGACAAGAACGTCGGTCTCCTTGGCTGTGAACCGCTCCTGGCGTGCGCCTGGCAAATCCGCCATGGAACAAGCGCGGCTCTTAAAGGGAATGTGAGATGACAGATTGGTTTATTGCACGCTACGCCCAAACCACACCCAAGCCACACCCAGGAAGAAGCGCCTCTTCTTCCTGAGGAGACTGAAGAAGTTTGGTATGGACTCAGTCATCCTTACTAACTTTTACAGACGCACTATAGAAAGCATTCTGACTGGTTGTATCACAGTGTGGTATGGGAGCTGCACAGACCGGGACCGCAAGGCCCTACGAAGTGTGGTCCGTTCTGCTGAGTTCATCATCGGCAGGAAGCTCCCAGCCCTACAGGACACCTACCACACACGTTGCCTAAGGAAAGCCAGCAGGATTCTAAGATACTGTTCCCACCCATCCTTCAGTCTCTTTACCCCGTTGCCTTCTGGCAGGCGTTACCGCAGCATCCGGTCGCGCACACGCAGACTGGACAACAGTTTCTACCCAAGTGTCATCAGGCTTCTCATTGGACAATGATATGGACATTTTTACTGCACACTAGTCACTTATACACTGTCACTTTCAGCTACTGGTTGCTCTTTCAGTAACATTGCACTACTGTACCTCGCCACCAGGCTCCTGTTTGGTCATTGACATAGTCACTGATCTGCAAATCTGCACTACTGCACTGTACTCCATTTAGGTTAGATTAGGTTATAGGGTTGTAACAGGTTTTTTTTTTTGTGTGTGTGTATTAGGGTTAGTATAGCGTACTATTAATTGTTATCTGTAATTTAGGAAGTTTTAGTGTTGGGGTTAGTATAGTCGTTTATTTATTGCTATCTGTATATTTAGGAAGTTCACTTATCTAAGCTCAGCATAGATGTAAATTTGTTCTGTGTACTTATATGTTATGTTATGCCAGGTGCTTGCGTTGTCTTGTCTTAAGAATTTCAGTGCCCAGTCTAACCTTGTGTTGCTCTGTGCACCTGACAAATAAAAGACTTGAACTTGAACTAGTAATGTAACTCCATCAGACCAACCCATTTTAGATTTACGCCAGGTGCAGTCATCTATCCCGCCGGTATAAAAGCAACAGTGGCGGAGTCCCGCTCACAAAGTTACTTGCGCTTTGCGTTTTGATACTTCCGTTTCAGATCGTCAAAATAGGGGGGTTGAACTTTAAATGTATGCATTGAGTCGGCCAGCAATTGTCTCCCACACCAATTGTCTCTACGCTGCTATAGCCGTGTTGCTTTTTGGCGGAATGTGTGCTCAGATTCACCACAAACACGGATTAACACTTCTATCTGAAGTATGGTGAAGTATGACAAGTCTTTTTTTGCCGGGTGCCATGGTGGATCCTAGTATTGGAGTTCCAGATCATCCAGAGATTCCCATAAATGTAATATTTTCGGCTTAAATAATTGATTAAAAAATTATGATAATCTTGTTTTGTGCTCTACACAGTCCTGTACATATATATTTGCAACCATGTTCTTAATTGAAACAAAAAAAATTGCTAGTTTGCTACGCTAACGTTACATTGCTGATTTGCACAACAGTCCCACATTTCTCTGACGAGCCTTGAAGTGTCTAATTTCATAGGGATATGTTTTCACCCCTAGCCCTTACCCCCCTTTCAAGGGACAATGGCTGGGGTAATCTAAGGGTTAGGGGTAGGACACAGAATTGGAATTCGGCCTAAAAGACCTGCGTCATTACCACTGGACAAAGTACACTTCAAAGTATACTGCAACATATATGTCACCCAACTCAAAGGGAAAGCGACCAGAGAGAGTTGCGCAGACCCCCTATAGCTGCCCTTTTACAGGTGTGCCTTGCACACTACCCATTACATCTCAGAATGACTACTGATACCTGACTTGGCATGGAAGAAAAAAATAAAATAAAATATAGATAAATTATGATCACCCACTCTCTGGGTAGTGTGTCAGTGTAGGTATTCATGACATCAGTGCTCTAACTAAACTATGAACTGAACAGTTTGTGTTGTGTTGCAATGTCATGTTCTGAATCAGCCGATTCACTGGTCTAACTATTCTCCCCACCCTGGGTTGACAACACTCATCCTACTACCAGGGAAACTACTGTCAGTGGAAAACTGCATGGAGATTTGAGATCTCTGATCGGCACTATGACTGGCAGGCACACTGAGTTCTGATAGGAGATTGCTTTGCTCACCAGCTTCTCCTGGGTTCAACTGCACCCCCAAGTCAATTCCCTGTGTATCAGAACTGTCCAACAGCTCAATGGAGGCAGAGGCCTCTGCCACCTAACTGGCAGTCCAGACTGTCCTGTCAATTTCACTTATAAATGATTAATCAACCTCATTGTCAGTCGAAAGTGGGAAGAACCAAAACGGTCCGGTCCATTGGAAGTGTTCCTGACACGAAAAGTATGGCAACTGGGGTCAGCAGAGACTACGACATAGGGGGTCGACACCCACCCATTTGCTAGTTTTTCTGTGTCCACGCTCCCCTTTGTTTGCCAACAACACCCGGTCACCTTCCACAATGACGTTGCCTTTCATCTTCCTGCTGTACAGTTCAGCTTGACGTTCTTGGCTAGTGAGAGCATTGGATTGTGCAGTAGCCATAGCCTCCTTGAGATCTTGCCTCATCCTAACAACATACTGATCATAGTCTGCAAGGTCAAAGTCTCTGTCAGCACCCTGGAACATAACGTCAACAGGTAGATGTGGTACTCTTCCATACATTAAATAGAAGCATACCCCGTTGACTCATGTGCAGTGCAATTGTATGCAAACGCCAGAGTCTGTAACATCTGCGGCCATTTCTTTTTTGCTCTTGGAGGGAGGGTTCTGATCATACTGCCCAAGGTTCTGTTGAACCGCTCAACGTTCCTGTTTCCCATCAGATGGTATGCCATGGTCCTAGACTTCTTTACTCCAGCAACTTGCAACAACTCTGTGATCAGTTCACTTTCAGAATTGGCACTCTGGTCAGAGAAAAAATACATGTCATTGAAAACGTATATTTGAAAACAAAATATGCAATATAAATTTAATTTGTTTACAGAGGATGAAAAAAAAAACTGGTTACCCATCTAAACTTCCACATGAGGGAAGTCTGAATGTGTGCAACCTCAATTATCGCCCCACCCGGAACAATACTTAACCCGGTATTGGTACCACTTAAATTTTTTATACTGCAGAGATTTGGGGAAAGTTCACTAAAGCACTTAATTGGGTATGCTCAAGCCTTTGGCGAGAGCACAACCTTTGTTCTCTCACATATATCTTATTGTGAGAATGCTGTTAAGAATTAATATAAATCAATATTCATAATATTTTTAACATGGGTTTCCAATGGAGTTTTCTTTCAAATCCTTTCAAACTTCTTAAAACTTCTTCAACTTCCAAATCCTCCTTCTTCCTCAATCTTTCAGCTAGAGCCACCATTTAAACTTTAAAACGTTGACAAAACACTAAACTATTTTTACATAATTCAGCTCTTTGATATCTATTCAACTTTTTTTTTATATCACTGATTATGTTTCGTGACTTTTTCAAACCGTTCCTGAGATTTACATGGGTGTTTACGAGAAAGCCCTGAGTTCAGACTGAATCGCTTAGAGCGGAGGGGAGCTTCGGATGTCGTTGAAAACATATTTCTAGTTTGCCACCATTGCCACAATTTTCGCTCTTCATGCTTCGTTTTTGGATCAAAAGATAGCTAATTTTGTGCTGGTTGTGGACAGTTGTCTGTGGAATCTAAAAGACTTACACATTTGTTCAGAGCCCCACAAAAGCAAGACAAAGTCCACCTCTCGCCCCATAGAGTCCAATTTAAATCTGGTGACAAATTCGTCACAGAAAACAAAAAATAACAAGATTTATAAACTGCCGTTAGAGTCGTATTTCTGAACGCACAGACAAAGGACACCTCTGGTTTTGGCAGAGTCTTGGGTCTCGGAAAATATCTTTGTTTTTTGGATTGGACGTATAGTTTTGCGTCTAGGTTAACTTGTTTGAGGTGTGGATTCTAGCTAAATTTCTGGTATTCTCTCCCCTTAGAACGTTAGCAATCATAGCTGCACCATCACCGTGGCAACCACACAAACACGCGCCAGTCTCTTACACAGGTGATTGGTATTAGCTGATTAGTGGAGACACAAGACAAGCTATTCAGTCAACTCGTCTCATTCAAAGAATAAGAGCACCACAACACAATTACTACCACTATTGATACTGCTATATCTTATGCCACTACTACAACTACTAATTCTGCAGATGCTGCAAATATCTCTTTTACCAACTACTATGCTAATGGAACTGTTTTGTTCTACTACGCCACTGAGTGCGTTCACTTGACCATTAGAAACCTGATAGCAATGTTGGTTTATGCCAATAATACGATTACTCTGTTCACATGTGTAATTAGTTGTATGATTACTCAAACACGTCTACATGATTCTTTTTATTAATCGTTGTATGCTCCACGGACAAAACTTGCACCATCATCCTTCTGCAACAGTGTCGCCGTGTCTTCCTGTATCGGCCCTACTACTGTATGTTTCATTCAATCAACACATTGAATCCTACTAAGAAAGCTGAGTAAATGCACTCAATGATAGGCTACATCTGCTACTGATATTACTATCCCAACTATAATTTCAGCTGTTAAAACTATAATATTCTTGTTACGACTAACTAGCCTACTTCTTCTGTTTAACAGTTCAGCTTTTAGCTTCTTCCGCATTGTAGGCTATTTAAGCTCTTAGCTTTGTTGATGCAGTTCATCTTCCACACTGCCTCTTGAAATTCAACTATTTCTTCGATTGCTTCACAACGTTCAAATGTATTCTCGCGCATTGTATTCAAGCACTTAGCTTTGTTAGATGATGCAGTTCAGCTTCCACACTCCCTCTTTTGTGTGAATCATACATTTTTAAAATTAATTTCAGCTTGCGGGTATTTTCTTATTTCTATATTTTTAGCCATTTAAAAAAAAATATTTCAGATTTCAGCATTCCAACGCATTTTCAGCAGGAAATGCATGTTCTAGTTCCAGCTTCTTAGTTCTTCCGCCGGTTTTTGGACTTTAACTAGTCCTGCATACTTTCACCGATTCCTAAAATTTTTGTATCAAAACGTTCAGCTCCTTCAGGAGATGATGGCTATGACTTCTGGTATTTCTCACTTTTATACTTTTTAAAGAATTAAGGTTTTTGTGCAAATTATTGTCCCATTAAAAGTAATGGTAAATCCTTTCAAATCATTAAAAAGCTTCCTCCTCTTTCAAACTTAACTGCTTCAGCATACTTTCAGCTAGAGACACCATTCAAACTTTAAAATGTTCACAAGACATTCAGCTATTCCTAAATTATTCAGCTTTTTCAAATATTCAGCCAATTTTCAAGAATCGTGACAGTTTGAAATACATGAAAAATGTAGCTCCTTGATTTTTATGATTGAGCAGCCTGCTCTTTTTCTGATATTCAACTAAATTGTCAAACAAATTCCTCTGACGTTCATATAGTTTAACTTACAGAAACAAGTTTGACCTTAAAATGTAGGAAAACTTGTCCTCTTTCAGCCAATTTAACTACTAAAGAGCTCACATTTACAGATTTTCAGCTTTGAGCCTTGAAGCGAGAGCAGCCTTTCAAATTCTCTCACTAACTTTAATGGAGAGGTGGGTAAAATTCGTCAGAGAATTTCGAAAGTAGACGTGTTTTTAAACTGCCGGTAGAGTCGTATTTCTGACCGCACAGACATATAAAGGACATCTCTGGTTTCGGCAGAGTCTTGGGTCTCGGAAAATATCCTCATTTTTTGGGATTGGACATATAGTTTTGCGTCTAGGTTAACCTGTTTGAGGTGTGGATTCCAGCTAAATTTGTTATTCTCTCTGCCCAGCTCGTTAGCGATCACAGCTGCGCCATCACCGTGGCAACCAAACAGATACGCACCATGAAAGCAGAATTGGGTAACGTTTTGGAAACTGCCAAAAGAGTTGTATTTCTGGCCGCACAGACACATAAAGGATATCAATGGGTTCGGCCGAGTCTTGGGTCTCGGAAAATATCCTTTTTTTTGGGGATTGGACGTACAGTTTTGCGTCTAGGTTAACTTGTTTGAGGTGTGGATTCTAGATACATTTCTCATAATCGAGCTAGCGCGATGGCTCTCCATAACTAAAAACGGTTCGACTTTTTTTCCACAATCGACACAAACAAGGTTTGTACATTGATCTTAAAGTGTACATAATCTAGCTAGCTCGTTTTTATTTTAGCAAGTTTTACAGAAATCTACAAAAATCGAGGCTCGACTGGGGTAAGAGTTTGCAGCAGCTGGCGTTAATCCTACGAACAAACGCTTTGTAACTGGAAAGCTTTTACTTTAAATTGACCATATTGAACACAGATGTTAAGTAACTTGTCTCTACTCTAAATATCTTCTCCGTTTTCAATTTGAAGTAGTATATATCTTACGTAGGAAATCTTCCATTGCATCCTCTCTCTAGCTTCACGCCTTCGGTTATTATTCAAGCCTATGGTGAATAATAACCGATAATAATAAACTCCCCAGGGACAACGACAACATCAGAAACCCTGCACTATGGATTATTATTTTAATGTCATCTTAAATTAAGTGTCTGAACAGGACTGGGTGTGCAGGCACGCATGATAACATGTGCAAAGTCATGTAGCCATGCAGCAGCGGGTAAAAATTAGAGCTGTCAAACGATTAAAATATTTAATCGCGATTAATCGCATTAATGTCATAGTTAACTCGCGATTAATCTCAATTAATCGCACATTTGTATCTATTTTAAATGTCCCTTGATTTCTTTTTCATTCATTCTTTTTTCAAATTGTAATGCTCTTATCGACATGGAAAAGTGGTTCGGATTGCTTCGTGCAAATGTTTTTTTTTTATTGAAAACAACATTGCAATCGCCTGGCTTTGACGAGCAGGCGGAGAATTCGCATCAGCTGTGTGCCATCAAAATTCTATTTTCGACTCCATGACGTGCTGCGATGATAGCTCATTCCCTCCGGCTCAGTTCACAACGACAGAACACACTGATCACTTTGGTCTTGTCAATGGAACCATTTGGCAACCTTTTAAAAGTAAACTTTCCATTCAGAATCTTATTGGCATCCATTTCGGCGTCTGGCGCTGGCAATCAACTCAAAACATAACGTTAGCCTCCTACCAGAGAATGTCTAATATCCGTAAACGGGCTCTGCTACGACTGTTAGCCGGCTCGCAAGCCCAAACAAGTGTGTGTGACGTGCCTGTTGTTTTGTTTCCGGTCTAGCTAGATCCGGTGTGGTATTGTAGTTTTTCTAACGTCAGTGGTTGTTCAACAGAATGTAAAAAAAACTACAAAGTTTGCAAGGTCAAAAAGAGCGTTAATCGCGCGATAAAAAAATGTACGCCGTTAATTTGGGTTTGCGTTAACGCCGTTAATAACGCGTTAAACTGACAGCACTAGTAAAAATATAATATTACATATGCACAGCACAAAATGTACTTTTACACTTGTAAATTAATATGCTCATGCTTACGTCTTTATTTATCCACCTACTATTAACATTGATAATAGCAATATTGATAATGATGCCATTATTGCCTTATTGCATAGCCCAGATAAAGCTACGGATCAGGATACAGTTCAGTTGGCTTTTTTTTTTAAGAAATGGAAAGAGCAAACATACACTTTCTTTGGAGGGTGTTTCAGTTTCAAAGCTGCAAGCCACGCTGTTTTGCGTTCCTCATTCCTTGGCATGGAGTGCAAAGCATAGGGCGATGGACATGGACAATTTCTTCCAAGTTGTTAATGTTTGAAGCAATGTTTTCGCCCAAATCTTCAATTTTCTTGAATTGTTATGGCAACCAACAACGGCACAAGTTGAACCTGAGCTCATGTTAACAACATTTAATTAAACACAACTTATTGTAATCAATGTAATGTTGCCTTTTCTGTCAATAGTTGTGTCTACTACCAAGCACTTGTGCACTTAGAGCACTGACTTTCAGTGCTTAGGGCGCTTCACTCACAAAACCTGCAGAATTCACTGCACTGAAAGTATCCGGATGGCGCACTGCAAACGGTCCAAAAAAACAGTGTACAACGATGGACACTACTCGCCCTAAACGGGTGCCATCTTGGCTACGTAGCGGAAAAGGAGGAGCCCTTTCGGCAGCTTTTTCCACTTGAGTGGAGAAGCGCGTTCATTTTGGCAAGTTTTGCGGGTGTCGCGAGCAGATTTGCGTCCGTCACTTCCACCAAGTGTTTAGCGTAAGTGTTTCATTTGAAACAGCACTTCTCAGCGACGGAGTGCACTGAATATGTAAGTGCACTGTTTTGCAGTGCACTGTATTGCAGTGTACTATGTAAAGTGCGCGGTAGTAGACACAGCCAAGATCTTGGTATGCTAGTAGAGGATAGCCGCTGAACAGGAAACACAAAAACGGAAAGCGGAAGTAGTTCAGCACTCATTGGTTGCTGGAGAAACAGGTGGATATTTAGAAATGCGGGGTTCGGGAAAAGTTTGATTTTCCAGCTACGGCAGCTAGCTCCGTTACAGTAGTGGTGAAGGAATTGGCTAAGGCGAACGCTTGCGATTGGTTATGGCAAATCAGAGTGGCTCTGGGCGGATCCAATAGTTTTAAACTTCAACAGAGGACCCGCCTTCAAGGAAGTTAACGTTTGTCAATCAAGAGATCCCAGACCCTCTGTACAAATGAAATGTACGACGGTCTGGTTAGGACCAGGCTAACGTCAGGCTACCTTTTACCTTCAAATTCGTTCAACCCAGACTTCAGCAACTGGTTTTCTGCTCAATTTTCACATTTTCCTGCAGCTCATCTTTCTGACTTTTTCCCCTTTTTGTTTTGCATTTTTCTTTTTCTTTTCTTCTGTTTTCTGCCTTTACCTTGCTCCAGGTCCTTTCAAAAATACCTTTCACAGCAGTACCTTCCAACTGCAAGTAGTTTTGCATTTTTACTCTTTTTCTGTACTTTTTTGCCTTCATCTTGCTGCAGGTCCTTTCTAACATACATTTCAGTCCTTTTGAAACTCATGCAAATAATTTTCTGCTAAATGTTTGAATTTTTATGATTGTTTCTCCTCTTTTAGATGTTTTTCACTTTTTGTTTAGCATTTTCTTCTCTTTTCTGTACTTTTCTGCCTTCATCTCGCTGCAGGTCCTTTCTAACAAACATTTCAGGCCTTTTTAAACCTGAGCAAATGACTTTCTACTACATTTTCAAATTCTTCGGAATTATTTATCTTTTTGCATTTTTCTGTAGTTGTATGCCTTCGTCCAGCTCCAGCCCCTTTCAAAAATACCTTTCGGGCACTTTGAAGGTTCAGCTTATAACTTTCTACTACATTTTCACTATTTTCAGCATTTTTAGCATGGGTAGCTATCCCCATTCAGGTTTTCAGCATTCTCACTGCTGTTTCGCAGGAACAGCCTTTTCTAGTTATTATTATTTTTGCCCCCCTAAGGATCTGTCAATATTTGGACTACATGGACATCATCGGTGTCAAAAGTTTCATTTTGGTAGAGATTGAGTTGCTTGTATTTTTATTTACGTTCCAATGCATGGTTTAGGCTGAACAAGTTTTTGTGGCAAAAAGTGCCTTGTGTCAACAAAGTGTACCCAGTGCCAAAGTGACACGTCAGCACACGTTAGCAACGACGCATGGATACAACGTGCATAAATGTGCTGTTGCACAGCGAGTATCGTATCGTGACATGGTGTACTAGCATCATACATGTACATTTAAGCAAATCAAGACTTGTGTATAGTAAGCAATGTCACTTTAAAGAAAGTATTTAAACTCAAGCTTGTGTGGTGCATCGCTGGCTTCAGTGCCACAGCCTAAAGTTTATGTCAAAAGAAACGTTCTCGTTTCCGGCGCTTTCAAACAATCCTCTCACTCAGTGAAGTTTGGCTAGCCACCGCAACAAGCTTGCTCGTAGCAAACTTCTTTTGAATTTGCCATTTTATCCCTAAATAGATGTAAAGTTTATTTACGTTTTGGGGGGCACATTTTTTAGTTAGCAGATGGTACTGTTTGAATTGCGATTCCATCTGAAATACCGATCATCATCTGCCGGTGACAACGTTGTTACAGTAGCTTGTTTCAAAGGGGGTTAATGACAATGACTTATGCAGTATGAGTAAGCTCAATGCTTGAAAAATGTCACTAGAACAGAAAAACTTAAGGGGCGGACCGACCTGCAACCAACGCAAGCAAGCACACCCTACAATTCCCCAGAAATGTTACCCTCTTATCCTACATACTGTACATTGTGCATGAAGAATGTCCAGCAGAAAATCAAGGATTAGATGTGCTGATACTGATACTTCTAGGGGTATTATTGTGGTCAGTCAAGGAATGGTCTGTATTTACCAGGCACAGTGTAAAGCAACCACCTCTCAGCTACCATGCAAGCACGGTACAACAATAACAATATCTCAACAATTGTGGAATAATCTTCACTACGGTATTACATAGTTCAGTACATCCAAAAACATCATATTTAAAGTGAAAGCTAATTTGTTCCAACTGTTACGAGACAGTGGAATAACAGGATCTCAAATACAACATGCAGAAAAAAAAATTGCACGAAATACAGAAGCAATGTTCTGCTAAGTGCTGCTTTCAGTGGCCAGGTGGAGCTTGAAGAGGTGTGTTTTGAGACCTTGATGAGCTCGTCGCCAAGACAGTAGAGATGGAGGGATGTGGGCTTGAATGGGGAGAACCTTTGATAAGGTCTCCACCAGACCCTCTTTGTCTAACATCACAAAGAAGCTTCCTGTAGCTGGCTCCTAGAAACGCAAAGCATGCATGTCTTGCCAAGGACTGCCAAGCACAAATGAACATCTCTAGGTTCAATGTTGGAGTAAAAGTAACAATGGAGGAAAGCCAATATTAATACAATTTTCTTCCAACAATAACTTACTGTCTGGTTCTCCAAGAATCTGAAAAACTAGTTCTGCTTGAGTTCAGGTTGAGTACAGCTTGGTTTCTGAAAGTGACAGAATTCAACAGGAATACAAGCCATTATGGAGAGCAGTACACTGCTAGTATGTAACAGAGATTGACAGACAATATGTTGCTGTCCTTGCTAGCTACCAAGTTTCATTGTGATAATAGTGTGTGTGTGATTGCATGTTTTAAGGGCTGTGCGTGTATATTGGGTGTATCAATGTGTGCTTGAGTATGTGTGTATCTGTATGTTTGTAACTTTGAGTGTATGTGCGTGGGTACTCTTTGTAAAGAAAAAAACATATACCTTTCCAGGCTAAAGGTCTGTGATCTAATCATTGAAAGCCATGTTTCCCCTGGATGAACACATTCAGCGGCATATAACTGCAATGCAGGGCACTGTTCTAATCAACCTTTTATCGGAGAACAAAGACGAAACCTCGGACTTAAACAATCTTCCTGTTGTTGGAATGATCAGGGCAGCTTCCACCATCTCAGAAAAATACCTTAAAGATACCTTTGCTTTTAAGAACATGATGAAGAAGTTGTCAGGCCGCTCGTTGGCAGGAATCTGAGGGTCGAATACTTTGAACAATTTATGTTTCTCCAAGGACACTGCACAACAGCAAGACTCTCAATTCAGTGCTCAAAGTGGTTTCTTTCCACATTGGTTTCAACATTGGTTTCATCAGCATTTTGAGAATACTTTCTGTAAAACATTACATTCCCAACTAGGACTTGTTTTTACGATGTGTCAAGAACGTAAAATTTGAAAGAGGGTACAATTTCTGGGGAAATTGGGAGGTGTGCTTGCTTCGGTTGCATCTGGGGCAGTTTTTTTCCAATTTTTTGTTTTACTGTGCTGCCTCCAAACGTATTGTTTAAACTAATATCAAACATCCAAACATTTTGAAAATGTCCATGGGTGTACTTTACTGATATTTATGCATATTTTAAATACGTTTAATTTAGTTTAAACTTCTTGGCAGTTCATTTAACTTTATTTTACATTACTATTGTTGCACTACCTCCACTCTTATTTTTTTTATTGTTACTGGTACTATCTGTCCTTGTATTGATTTTCTGTTTTGTCTTGTTGTTCTATTTGTGATGTTATAACCTGCATGGAGAATACCAAATCAAATTCCTAGTATTGTGTACATGGCGAAATAAAGTTGAATTGAAGTATGCACACTTACACAAAATACTAAGAGTGTAGTGTAAAATTATGAAAGGTTCAAGTCTTGCTCTATCTGCAAATCACATGGAACAAACATGTCAATATTAGCTCCTTTCATTTGAGAAAACTTTCAAAGTTAAGCAAATTATAAGCTACACTCACTCACCAGGCCTGGTATATCAAGGAATCATGAATCATCTTCTGGCCGTAAATAAAGTGGTCTTCATGTTTTCCAGATTCATCTGAAGTATACTTCATGACAGCAATGTTTTCTTGACACTGATCTTCACTCAGAGGCTCATTGCTAGACACGGGCTCTCCCTTGGATGTAGGCCCACCCTCTTTGAAAAGAATGTGCTTCACTTCATCAATATTTTTTTTACTCACAGCAACGGCTGTTTAAAATGACCTTTAAGTGGTTGAGACTGCTTATCCCAGTCTTCAGCGGTTTTCCTCTGAGTAGTCTTCAGTCTCCAGGCAAAGTAATCATTAACACTCACAATGGCATTGAAATGCTCTTGGAAAACACATCAAAAGTATGACAATTAAGGACATTTAGTCATATTCCTGCATGACTTTGTCACCCCCTGGTTTGGTTTGTAGAACTCTTTCTTGTCTGAAACAAAACATTAGACACAACAAAAAGGCCTTGTCTATTTAAAAAAATCTGGTAATGGTAAACATTTTTAGGTTTCAAGATGTAGGAGAAACTTAGCTATCGTATGTGTCTACTCATTAACATTTACATTCATGCATTTAGCAGACGCTTTTATCCAAAGCAACTTCCAAGAGAGAGCTTTACAAAAGAGCAGAGGTCACTGATCACAACAACGAGGTAGTCCCGAACATTGCAAGCAGCCAAAACATGAAGCAAGTGCCCAAAGGGAAGACCCATAAGAACATGCAGTTATACAAGTTACAAATTAAAACAACATGAACCACAAAAAGTGCAGGACTGTATCTGTAGAAGAACAATCAACGGTAAAATATTTCACAGCGAGTACAAGACTTAAATTCGTTATAACTAACCTACAATAGCAACAAGTCACTCAATAAGAGTCTTTGTGATCCTGGAGGAAACTAACATCCAACAAACTAACAAACTCACCCAGTCTTGTTTTATACGCCTCTGTACAATTAAAGAGACGTTAACAAAAAATATATACCTGGCGCAGGGTTGCCGAGGTTGTCGGTGTCCCTGGTGTGTTAAATTCAGTCTCATCACATTAGCTACCTACGTAGCTCTAACTTTCGTCTGTGCTAGCTGCATACTACAGTAGTCTAGCTAGTCTAGTTCACCCGGCACACGATTGACATTCAACATTGAAATGCTGGTTGGCAGTCACTCGCTAGCCATACAGTAAATGTGTAGTGGCCATAACCTAGCGAATGTTAATGGAAAAATGTATGAAGTTCTGTACTATAGCCTTGTTGACAAGATCATGCAACATCTAGTGATCGATATTGTAAGTACATGAACCCAAGTGTGCACACTTGTCCATGACACCGTTTTACACAAACAACAGTGACCTTAGAGAACTACAACTCTGTATTAACTTTTCTAACATGCCCCTGAGCAAGGTGCACTGTGGGAAGGCCGGTGGTGCAAAGCGTTAAAAAATGCTGCAGTGTGAACGCACCGTTAGCTAGCGATGTATGGAGATCGGGCCCCAGTTAGGCAAGCACATAGATGTATATAAAGGCTAGATGTCTTGTCTGCGTTGCCGGCCAACGGATTTGAATGTCCGCTCATGGCGACCTTCTTGTTACCGTCAACTCGCTCACCCGTAACATAGAGGGTTTTCACGACGCGTCATCAGACCGGAAGTCGCCATATTGGAGGCACTCCGCATCACAAGAAAGCACAGGCACTGAAGTATATACCGAACGTCGTCAAGGAAAATGGTTAATTATTGCCGTGTTTGAGGTTGTACCAATAGGACAGATCAAGAAGAACATTTGAAATATTATCGACTTCCAAGTTATTAAAAACCAGGGAGAGGAATGCCAGAGATTATCAAAGGAAAGGAGGCGCTTGTGGTTGGCAATGCTCAACCACTATCTACGAAGGAAAAAACACGATTCAGTCACTTGGCTACACCTTGAGCATCGCAATGATATTGACATTTACATTTATTAATTTAGCAGACGCTTTTACCCAAAGCGACTTCCAAGAGAGAGCTTTACAAAGTGCATAGGTCACTGATAATAACAACAACATAGCCCCAAAGCATTGCGGGTAGCCAAAACAAGAACAGTCAGGCAGACAGGTTAGAGAGAGTGACAAGCAGGTAGACAGGTTAGAGAGAGTGACAGGCAGGTAGACAGGTTAGAGAGAGTAACAGACAAACAGGTGAGGTACAGAGAATCAAAGGAAGTTCCGAATTGTGTGGTCCCATCGTGAAATGGACCTTTAGAACTAGGAAACAAATAAACAAGTCTTGTTTGTTTGACCCGGCCCCTCCAATAAGGAGTGTGTGGAGTCGGCAGACGCGTCCTCTCTAAGAGTCATCAGAGGGAGTCCGCCGTTCCTTTCATGACTAAAGGCAGAGGGGATTACAAAGCAGCCATCCGACAATCAGAGGAGCAGGCTGCTACTGCGGTATCGCCACGGCTCAACCTATTTCTCACACAGGAAACATGTACATGGAGCTGCAACACACATGCAGTATACACACACACAGTACACACACAGCTGTGAAAGAGGTCTGTGTGTCTGTTGATTCAGGTAGCTCAAAGAGCTCTACTTATTATCAGAGGGAAAGATGAAGGGAGAGGACAGAGTGAGTAAGAAGAGGAGAGGAAGGAGAGGGAGGACAAGGGTGGAAGGAGGAAAGAGGAGAGGGGGATTGAGCCTCCTTCATACTTGCAATGTTGTGTTAATGTCTTGGATATATCATGCTGTTGATTTAACTATGTAGTTTGCTTTAATTGATTCCATTTGAAGACTCTCATTCAGTTTGAACTGCAGCGTTTCAAATCAACAGTCTCCACGCACAGACATGAGTTCTGAAGAACTACTTAAATGAAAGTGAGGAGACTGGAGAGAAGAAGAAAGGAAAGTAGAATAGATGGGAGGAGAGGAGAAGATAAGGAAGGAGAGGAGTGGAGAAGAGGAGGGAAATGAGAAAAGCAGAGAAGAGGGAGAGGTGAGGAGGAGAGAGGAGAGAAAAGGGGTAGAAGAGAAGAGGAGACACAGTACACACACAAATGTTTTCGTAAGCTTCCCTTCTAATGCCGACTAACAGCTAGTCTCTAGCTAGCTAGAGTTATTTGCTAAGTAAGGTATGTTGATGTGATATTTGAAATGTATTTAACTAGCAGTGGGCCCCTAGTGCAACACAAGAGAATGTTCATTAAAATGACAAGCTGCTACTACCACATTTCTGGGGCGGCGTTTATTACACAATGTTCATTTTTGATGCAGCGTTTATTTGAGGGCAGCATTTATTTGAGGGCGGCGTTTAATCAAAGAAATATGGTACTTACACACAATGCACATACAACATACCACAGTATATATAGAAGAAGGAGGGAGGAGAGACAGAGGAGGGAGAGAAGAAAAAAATAGTGGGGAGAGGATAAAGGAGCAGAAAAGATGGAGGGAAGAGAGAAGAGGAAGGAGGGAGAGAAGAGACAGAAAAGGGAGGAGAGGAGAGAGAGTTGGAAGAGAGGAGAGACAGAGAGGCGAGAGGAGAGAGGAGAGAGGAGGAAGTGAAGAAACAGAAAAGGGAGGAGAGAGAGGAGAGATGAGAGAGAGGTGGAAGAGAAGAGACCGAATCGGGAGGAGAGCATCAGGACTTGGGACAAGAAGAGTGATAAAGAGAAAACAGATTGTAGATGAGAGGGATAGTGCTTGGCTTCAGTCCCTCTCTTTCCCTGCCTCCCTCCTTCCGTTTTTTCCTCTCCTCCTCCCCTGACTTTATGCTGCTGTCCTGAGATTTTGGTGCTGGCACAGTGCCTGGCTGCTGGTGGGGCAGAGAGGTGAGGCCAGGGGAGTGGGAGGAACAGATTGTTCACAACCCAAGATTACAGCTGGAGTCAGTCCTCTCAGCCGGCCCCCTCAGGGTGGTCTCTGGAGTGGAGGAGGCCTTACCAAACTGGCTGGATCTGTGGCAACTTGGGGGCGGGGGCTGGGGGAGACGACAGGGACAGTTGCAGGATGCTGTGGATGCTCTGCCTGGAGGTGCCTTTTCCTCCCCTCTATCTGCTCCTCTCTTTCATCATCCACTCCACTCTATCCTCCCCTTTCTCTCCATCCTCTTCTCCCCACTCTCTCCATCCTCCTCTCTTTCTTCATCTCCTTTCCTGTCTTTTTTCATCCTCCTCTTCAATATCATGACTCAGATGTTGATGCCTGCTGCCTCTGACATAACTTAAATGCGGAATCTGAACTCTGGAGATAAGTAACTCTCCAGAACAGTATGTGTGTATAAATGTAATCTGTTTGGTTTAGTCTGTAGGCACTGATAGTCCTGTTGAGGTGGCATTTGTGACTTGTGAGTTGTCACACACCCACACAGAAGCACGAGCGCACACACACACACACACATGTTGTTCTGGAGTGAGAGTTTGGAGGTTGATTGACCATCTGTTTGGAAAGTAACCACAGCAACTATCACTGAATCTGATATCCAGACTTGAGACAGTTCACACTACCCAGGAGGTATAGAGGGAAGAGGTGAAAGGAGAGAGGCAGGAAGGAGGCAGAGAAGAGATTGTGAGAAGGGAGGAGAGATGAAGGAGATGAGGGAGGAAGAAGAGAGGAGCAGAAAGGAGTAAAATTGAAAGGAGAGAAGATAAGTGAGGAGAGGAGGGAGAGAAGAAAAGGAGGATTGCAGAGGGAAGAAGGGAAGAGGAGAGGAGGAAAAGGGAAGAGAGAAGTGGGGAGAAGAGAGAGATCCACCAGGGGAGGAGAGAGGAAGGAGAAAGGAAGGAAGGAGAATAAAAAGGAGGGGGAGAGGAGAGGTAGGAAGATGGTCGGAATAGGGGAGAGACGAGGAACAGAGGAGAAGAGAAGACCACCAGGGTTCAGACACTTCATTAGCAGAGAGAGCAGCACGTAGAGAAGCGACAGCAGGCTCTACCTCACACACACTACATGGTCCTTAGGCTGTGACAGAGCAGGGCACACACACTGAGTGTGTCAGCATGTGTGTGTCAGTGTATGTGTGTGTGTTGGAATGTGCGAGTGTGTGTGTGAGTGTGTGCGTACTTCAGGCCCGAACTCAGCAGGACACACACTCTTACACACCCCAGTGTGAAGGTGTGTGTTCCTCCATTACGTAGGAGATGATCAGAGAGGGTCAAAAAACTAAGACCACACATTTATGACAGCATGAATATTAATACAATAATATTATTCATCTTAATTAATATAATAAATCTATGCATCTGCAGAATGACGTTTGACAGCCACCCAACCCCGGAACAAGCCCCTTGGTCCAGCTTCCTGGTTTAAGAAGGTATGATTTGTCACTTAGTCTGTTGTCTGCCAACACAGTTTTTCCTTGACTGAACCGAACAGAAGTTGGAGTGAAAGAGGGGAAGAGAGAGAGGGGGAGTAAGAGGGAGGAGAGAGAAAGGGAGGGAGACGGGGAAACGGGAAAATAAGAAAGAGGAAGAGATGGAAAATAGAGAAGAGGGAGAGAAGGATGTGAACAGGGACACAGGAAGTGGCAGATGGGAGAACAGGATGTGCGCTAATTACACCTCAGTCTGATGCAAACTTGACACACACACACACACACATACACTCTTACACTTACACTCTGAGTGAAATCTACTTCTAAAGCACAGTATCAATTACACCCATGCATTCCTTTGGTGGTGGACAGTCAGGCAGAGCCAGGGACGAACACATACGCATACACACACACACACTTACTCTTAGTCTCCACACACGCCCCTCTTCTCCACACACACACATACCCCTCCTCTCTCCTTACACCAACACAGGCCTCCTCCCCCCATGCAGCTAACTGCAGTGTTAATATTATAACTGATATTTGAGTGCATAAGCTGAGGAACCATGCCAGATGGCTGGGAGTCAGCCCTCTTGGACTGGTGGTAGATGCTAAGGCCTAGACGGGACCAGGGTTCAATCCCCCTGGTTAGTGTAACATGGTGTCCAGGTCCTACGTTGGCTAAGTTCTCTGTCTACCCCAGAAGTGGAGATGCTCCACAGATACAACAGCATGGGATCTTTAATTAAGTGTGCCTGTGTGTGTGTGTGTGTGTATGTGTGTGTGTGGGGTGTTTACAACTGTTCATGTGTACAGCATGGGATCTTTAATTACGTGTGCTCAAGTGTGTTTTTATGCAACTGTGTGTGTGTGTGTTTGTGTATGCGCTTAGGTTTTGCGCGTGTGTGTGTGTGCGACGGTGTAGGTGTGTGTATATGTGTCGTGTTTGTGTGTGCTCCTGTGTGTGTGTGTCTGTGAGAGTGTGTAGGAGAACCTAGTCTGGTGAGGAGATATCTCTAATTTAAACAACCTTGGATCTCAGCCAGAACATGAGAAAATAAGAGAAAATGTCCTGCCGGCTAGTCCGTGAGCTTGCAGAACACACTCTCTTACACATGTGGGGATCAGATGGCTGAGTGGTTTGGGAATCGGGCTAAAAGGTTGTGCCAAATGACGTTGTGTCCTTGGGCAAGGCACTTCACCCTACTTGCTTTGGGGGGATTGTCCCTGTACTTACTGTAAGTCGCTCTGGACACGAGCGTCTGCTAAATTACTAAGGTGACCACACACAGCTACACACAGGTGCAGATTCCTATGAGGGGCCGTGAGGGACATTATTCAGAATAACCTCTAACACACAACTGAAATGCTAACACACACACTACTGAAATGCTTTCACACACAATACTGAAAAGCTCTCACACACACTACTGAAAAGCTCTCATACACAAAAATGAAAAGCTCTCACATATATATGAAAAGCTCTCACACACACTACTGAAAAGCTCTCATACACAAAAATAAAAAGCTCTCACACATATGAAAAGCTCTCATACACATGACAATTTCAGTTGAAACGGAAGGTGTTTCAGTGGAAACGGAAAGTGTTTCAGATCAAACGGAAGGTGGACAAGGATGTCACCTCAACCATGTGCTGTTGAGCCCTCAAGCAATTTAGCCCAAGCAACGGCGTTACTGATCAACAAATTGGCCTCAGCGGAGACAATCTGTCTAATGCCTCAACTGTTCGGCAGCAGCCGGATTGTTGCAGCAGCTCTATGTGTGTATAGAGGGTTTTCACGACGCGTCATCAGACCGGAAGTCGCCATATTGGAGGCACTCCGCATCACAACAAAGCACAGGCACTGAAGTATATACCGAACGTCGTCAAGGAAAATGGTTAATTATTGCCGTGTTTCAGGTTGTACCAATAGGACAGATCGAGAAAAACATTTGGAATATTATCGACATCCAAAAGTTATTAAAAACCAGGGAGAGGAATGCCAGAGATTATCAAAGGAAAGGAGGTACTTGTGGTTGGCAATGCTCAACTAAGATCTACGAGGGAAAAAACACGTTTGAGAGTCACTTGGCTACACCTTGAGTATCGCAATGATATCATACAGTTAAGGTCAGGTCGGTTAAAGACGTTATTGCATTACTTACTTTGGCTTTCACAACACAACGGTAGTTGATAACTTGTTACTGCGTCTCCCTCACCCATCCACACACCATCTGGTTATAGGCCTCCAAACCTTTGTAGGATTTAAGGTCTTCCGCTGTGTATGGGCTCGGCGAGAAAACCATATTGTTGACTATATCGGGATATGCAACTGAAGGAAGAATCACCGGGTCGTCACGGATCCAAGAAGAGGGAGCTAACTCGTAGGGATCTGCACCGCCAATAAATCGTAATTTCTCAAAATATTGTGCCTTTTCTTGTGGTTCAAATCCTTCCCTCTATGCCTTTGCATCTTGGACGCGTTTTGATGAGCTTTTCGGTTGTTTAGACATGGCTACATTCACTTAAAGTATCCAAAGAGCACAATACTCCATTGCACTCCGTTCAGTTTTTTTACACCGAGTGCCTCCACAATGGCCGCTTATCCGGGTTACCGCCCAGAACGTGACGTCGGTGAAAACCCTCTATACACTGGACAGCACCAAAGGAAATGTATTTTGTGTAGCAGGTTCCTAAGTATTTCACATGGCTTTTCGTACTAATGTATAGGTTCAAAGGCATTCAATTTTAATGCAGTTAGCCTGCGCGAAGGATGGGTTACTTAGACACGTCGAAAACAGCAGCCTTCTGATCCATAATAGTGTAATAGAATGAAGCCAGATTATTTCAGGAAGGAGAATGCATACAAAACAAAGCTGCAGCTGCACCACGGACTTGGAAAGGTTCAGTCTTTATTATGGGTTACATCAGTATTTAAATTCATGCGTCTACTACCAGTTTTGCCGGATAAGGTGAGACTACTAAAGGCCCCAGCAAGCTTCAATATGCCACCCAACTAAGCGACTACCCCCAAGGCCCCGTTGAACTCGGGCAGGTCACACAACACTGCAAACCACTGCAACAAATAAGGTTCCACACAACCACCCCCGTAGGGCACCGCACACCCTCACAGCACTGCACTAGGCACACGAGACGCCCCCCAGGCTACACCCGAAGCCACCGTCCCTCGTTCACCGTCCCACCCCGGATCACAAACTGGTTCTGCCGTTCGGTAAAAACACACACACACACGCACCCACACCGAGGTAAGGTTAAAAACTTAACTCGCCCGAATGGCAAGACCCTCCCCCGGGGTCTGGGCTTGGGCACTGGCCGGTAAGGGGAGAGACAACAGCCACCGATCCAGCGCTCGTAGGTCCCCGCGAGTAACGTCAGCGAGAAACCTCTTACTGAGAAGCAGCCAATGCTCCTATTTCCCCGCCTTAGCTATCAGTCACCCCACCAGCCTATCTTCACCGCCGGCAGCTCTAAACAGCTTGCGAACGGCACGAAAGCGAAATGGTCTTTCATGGAGGGGAAGCTCATTTTGGCCTACATCATACAATGTTTCAATTTATTTGGCTAGTTCACTGGCTAGTTCACCCCTACGATACTAGCATAGCCTACTGTACGAATGAATGAACGAACGATCTAACGAAACAATATTAAACTCGAAGGAGGAAATGTGGGAATTAGGTTAAACTGAAACAAGGAATGTGGTGTATAATTGTATGAAATGTATGATAATAACTGGCTAGTAATTTCGCCAAGCAAATACCAAGAAATAGCTTGCAGCAGTTTGTCTTTCGACTACACTTGCAAAATCCGCAGAGGGACTGAGCTCGCCTTTTTATAGTACAAAATCGCTGTCAATAAAAAGGAGTTGTCTTTTGACAGACCCTCCAATCTTCCTCGTGGAAGCCCAGCGTCTAGGCCAGCCCACTCCTCCATTCACCCCCAGAGACGCTGAGCGTCCAGGGCGGGACATAATCGCAGCATTTATCCAATGACCGTATAGTTTCGAAGCACTGCAAAAAACTGCTCAAAGCAGCCCCATTGAAGTCCATGGAAGCTGAGCTTCAACGGGGAAATGCACTGTGGCGCTACGGGAACGTATGAGAAGGAAATCAGTCAGTCGACCTGCTAAAATATGTAGCTGATTCTGAACGAACTTGTTTTTGAACGTGTTGTAAAGAATTTAATATGTTAACACAATAGTAAATATTTGATCATGAATTTTTGGAAATGTTAGGGGAAGCTGAGCTTCCCTTGCCGTCTTAAAGAAATCGCCACTACGACCGTTAAGTCCTCTTCTTTCCAACATAAAATGGGCATTACGTATATTTTCCATACCCTGATCACATCTGACCCATAAGGACAAACCAAAGTTCTCTACTACTCCCAAAAATAATGACAAGACACTTGAGGCTCTGTTGTTAGATAAGCAACGTAAGTATATAATGGTCCAGCTGAAGCCATCAACATAGCCATGAAAGACCATCCGCCATCTAATCAGCTTGTGGTTGCCGTCAAAATGCCTGTTGGATCATGTGTGAGAGCATTTCAGTAGTGTGTGTGAGCGTATCGTTTTTAAGTAGTCTGTGTGAGAGCATTTCAGTAGTGTGTGTGAGAGCATTTCAGTAGTGTGTGTGAGCGTATAGTTTTTCAGTAGTGTGTGTGAGAGCATTTCAGTAGTGTGTGTGAGAGCATTTCAGTAGTGTGTGTGAGCGTACAGTTTTTCAGTAGTGTGTGTGAGACCATTTCAGTAGTGTGTGTGAGAGCATTTCAGTAGTGTGTGTGAGCGTATAGTTTTTCAGTAGTGTGTGTGAGAGCATTTCAGTAGTGTGTGTGAGAGCTTTTCAGTAGTGTGTGTGAGCGTACAGTTTTTCAGTAGTGTGTGTGAGCGTACAGTTTTTCAGTAGTGTGTGTGAGAGCATTTCAGTAATGTGTGTGAGAGCATTTCAGTTGTGTGTGTGAGAGGGTATTCTGAATAATGTCCCTCACGGCCCCTCATAGATTCCACTTACACACACACACATATACACACGCATGTGAAGACGCAGGCACAGGTTAGACTTGGGCAGGTTAAACAGGGGCAGATTGGACTGGGTTAGGTTAGACTGGGGCAGGTTGGGCTGGGGCAGGTTAGGCTGGGGTAGGTTAGACTGGGGTAGGGTTAAGGTTTCTGTGCCACCCCAAACCCAGCAGGTTTATCATGTCCACCAGAGTGTTGGTGATGGAGTACAGCAGACAGCAGCTGTAATGAGAGGTGCTGTTGGGTGTGGGGTGTTGGATTTGGGGCTGGGGCAGATTGGGCTGGGGCAGATTAGACTGGGGTAGGGTTAGACTGCAGCAGGTTGGACTGGGGCAGAGTTAGACTGGGGCAGAGTTAGACTGGGGTAGGTTAGACTGGGGTAGGTTAAACTGGGATAGAGTTAGACCAGTAGCGTGTCCAGACATGTTTGACCTGGGTGGCCCAAGTCTGGTCACTGGTCACTGACTTGTGCAGGTCTGGTCACTGACTTATGCAGGGGTGGCATAAAGAATGCACACATATAGCATTAAATTATTAGTTGTCTCCATTACCCATATCTACTCTAATTACAAACATAACAATGTCTTCATTCTAGTTTATTATTATTTATTATCTGTTAAAAGATATAGACCTACCAATAACAACACAACAGAGTTGCACAATACAAATGTAATATACCATACTTTATTTTAATAAATTGTATTTCTAATAGTAGGCTACATACAACAAAAAACAAAACATATTCAAAAGGTTGTCGTCAGAATGATAATAAAATCCGCCTTAGTCTAAGTATGCTAAGTGATATGTTACCCAACCAGTATGATTAAAACTAAATAGGTATTGCACTTTTACATTATAATTGCCTTGTTTTAACTTTTGTTTCAATGTCATGTCAATTATAGCAATTAACCATAATGTCATTAATATTAACAAGGTAAAGTACCGACTAAAGAGAAATCTGGAACTTTTAGGATCTGACATTTCCATGTTTACAGAAACAGCTGGAGGCTCCTGCTGTACATCCCTTCCAGTGTCAAGATGGCTCTCATGATCCCCTGACTGGCTAGCACTGCTATAATGAGCCCCTGACTGGCTAGCACTGCTATATTGAGCCCCTGACTGGCTAGCACTACTCTCATGATCCCCTGACTGGCTAGCACTGCTGTCCATATCCCCTGACTGGCTAGCACTGCTGTCATGATCCTCTGACTGACTAGCACTGCTCTCATGATCCCCTGACTGGCTAGCACTGCTCACAGGATCCTCTGATTGGCTAGCACTGCTCTCATGATCCTCTGACTGGCAGGCACTGCTCTCATGATCCCGTGTCTGGCTAGCACTGCTCTCATGATCCTCTGACTGGCTAGTAATGCTCTCATGATCCTCTGACTGGCAGGCACTGCTCTCATGATCCCGTGTCTGGCTAGCACTGCTCTCATGATCCTCTGACTGGCTAGCTCTGCCCTCAGGATCACATGCCACCCCAGGCTCCTCCCTGAACACACCCCTGAATTTGACTGGGGCAGGTTAGACTGGGGCAGGTTAGATGTGTCATGTGTGTATAGTGCTTGTGTGGAGCTGGGACTGAGACTATGCTGTGTGGGTCATTTAACCATTCACACCAGACCTGGTCCATACACACACACACATGCAGCATGTGTGCACAATGAGACTCAGGCAGAGGCAAGGACAAAGACTATATGTGTACCGGGAGTCCAATCAGGGGGAGTATGTGTGTGTGAGAATGTGTGTGTGAGAGAGAGAGGGAGTATGTGTGTGTGAGAGAGAGAGGAGTATGAGAGAGAGAAAGATAGAGGAAGTGTTTGCTTTACTGGGACCATTTACCAGGAGGTCTAAACCCAGGAGGTCTAAATTATACAGCAGTGAGTGTTAAACTAACAGACCTAGACCCTACTGCAAGTGTATGTGTCTGAATTTCTCTACTCCCATTCTCCCCTCTACAGTCCCTCCTCTCCTCTTTCCTACCCTACCCTCCTCTCTCCCCCCCTCTCCACTCCTCTCACCTTCATCCAGAGGGGAGTACCTGGTGTTGCTACTCTACTGGACCACATAGCTGCTTTTGATCCAGGTCTATCCTGTCTGACTGATCTTACATTCTAATGGCTCTATGACCTCTAAAACCAACAAAGGCCCTTGGTGCTGTGTTGCCACCTAGAGGAAGACCTGGTCACACAGGACAGTCTGTCATAGACCGAAAACCCAATGAAAGACAGATCGAGAAGAGGGGGGGGGGGAGAGAGTTCTGAGTGACAGAGTGATGTATAAAGGCTTTTTAGACAGGCAGGGGAGTTGGCTCCCTCTGTGTGCTTGGCTGGTCATGCTGAGGACCCCAAGAATGACAGGCAGACTTCTGGGATGTCCCGTCTACGAAGTGGATGTGTGTGTGTGTGTACCATGTGCTCTCTGCTAGCCTTCACTACTCAAACTGTTTCTGCAAGAGATGAGTGAAGAGGAGAGGAGGGAAAGAGAAGAGGAGGTGAGGTGAGAGAGAATCAGAGGGGAGAAGGGGAGAGGAGAGGGGGAGAAAGGAAGAGGAGTGGAGAGTAGGAAGAAGTGGGGAGAGGAGAGGGAGATAGAGCAAAAAGTGAGAGAAAAAGTCAGGGAGAGAAAGAGTGATGGTGAGGGAGAGAGACAGGAAGTGAGGCAAAGGAAAAAGGGAAAGAGATAATGGGAGAGAGAAAGAAAAGGGGGGGAGAGAGAAATAGAGAGATAGGAAGAAAGTTGGAGAGAGGTAGAGAGAGGGGGGAGAGAGAGTGTGAGAGAGGTAAAGAGAGGAAGAACAGTGAGTGAGAAATAAATGGGGGGTGGACAGGACAGAGAAGTCCAGCCTTCGGTGTACAGGTCAGATTAATATTCCTGCTGGACACCAGTCAGTCTCTCACACTAACTAGGCCATGTGGACTGGGAGACAGAGAGAGCTGTCACAGAGGCTCCTGGTGTACCCCACACACACAGGCACACACTTATACAGATGCTCACACACACACACACACACACACAGAGCGATACAGACACATGCAGACACTCACATGCAACCACACACACCTACACACAGACACACCCACACATTTATGGAGCACATATCCAGGTCTGGCAAGCCAGTTAATCAGACAGACAGATATGCAGGATCACAGATGACAGGCGTGTGCTCTCACTTCAACATGCTAACATCACGGAGCAGCCCTGCGTGTCCCAAAGCCCAGTCAGCCAGCAGCATGTGCTGGGTTCCAGCCACCAGCTGGGCTAATGGATATAAAGCACTGTGATCAAGCCGTTGGACAACCTATTAATAAGCCAAGCATTACCTCCAGCTGAACCTCGCAAAAACAATACATAACTTCTCATCATCCTGGCCAAACCCTCCATCTCCCATAATCTCTCAATCACCTTGGGATCCACGACGTTGACCCCTTCATCCTCTGCCAGGAACCTCAGGGTTACCATGGATGACAAGGTCTCCCTCACGGCCCACATTGCTGCAGTCTCCCGTTCGTGTACATTCACCCTATACAACATCTGGAAGACCAGGAGATACCTGTCCGAGCATTCCACCCAGCATTGCAACTTGCTCCTCACCGTCTGGTGGTCCCACCTCTCAAGAGTGGCCGCTCCCAAGCCAAGGTCTTCTCCTGTCTGGGCCCCCAATAGTGGAATCACCTCCCCACCTCCATCAGATATGACTGAAGGTGGGGAGACTGACTGTCTCCCCACCTTCAAGAAAAGGTTAAAGACGCACTTGTTCCGGGAGTACAACGGTACTTATGAAAGATTTGTTGGATCAGATGTTAGTTTATTTCCTCCAGGAACACAATGACACTTATTGAGGGACTTGTTGCACATGTTGGTTAATTGTAGCAAGGACAAATGCAGTGTGCATGCCTTCTCAGTCTACTAGCAGTCAACAATAATAGGAGCGTTATGAGATGCATTGCTGCACAAACCCACATTTGAAGAAGCAGCAGAGTTTGCTAGGTAGCCTACTTTAGCCAGTAGTAGTGTTACTGTTACTAAAAGCTGCCCTGTTTGTCACTGCTTAACCGAGCCGAACAGAAGTGCTTGCTGTATTCGCGCCATTGAAATTGGTTATTAGAATCGTGGACCAGATCCAATCTAATCGTGATACACTCGCTCGCATTTGATGGCGTTTCATTCAATTCCGAAGCAGCAGTATGATGAATACAGTGGAAGCACATCGTCCTAGTGACGTTTGAAGTAGCCTAACAATGGAGACAGCAAACGTTGTCGGTTAATAGCTTACACTTAACCGGATCAATCCTGAACAGCAAATTGATCAATGATAATTCATGAACATCTCTAGCAGGGATGTGTCCTGTGAAGGAATGAATCTATGATGCTAATTCTCCTGATATTTCATGTGTCATGTCTCTTACATTAAGAGACATCAATACTCAAGGTCCCATGACATGCTGTTTTGGATGCTTTTACCGGCTTTAGCGGTCCCCTAATAATGCAGCCCATCTGGTCTATCTTTGGTCCTTTGCACGCATGTTGTCTTGTGACATCATAAGAGGAACATTTTCAAATTGGAGCGTTGAGCTTCAGGTAGCCTGCAGGGATGCTTCCCCGATCTGTGCCCTCGTCAAAGGGCAAGTGAATACCGTCAACTCCTGCCTGGCTTCAGTATTCTTATACATACCGTGGTGCGTTCTCTATGAGCCCTCTGCCTGTAAACATGTCTGTGCTGTGCCCTTTGCAGGGTGCACCGTTTCGAGTCCCGCAAGCTGTGTCCATCAAAGCATTAGTGGCAGGTGTCCAGTTGTACGTTCGGCGTGCAGATCCTTCATCATGCAGCCTTCTGGGGAGCTCGTCTATCCATCTTGTCATGAGCGGTGCACGGAGCAGCGGGCTGAAAGCAGACAAACGTCTATCTGACACCCCCCTTTTACTGCACAAACTACTGTAGTGTCCGCTTTGAGACAGGGGTGCTTCGTGCTAAGTCGACATCCTGCTCGATAGTGTTTCTCACGGGTTTCTGCAGTACGGTGAATACGTCTACATGCCCCTGTAGATACACTACTTTCCATCCATCTTGCGACCTCACCATGCATGTCCGATTTCATGCGGAGTAGGGCCTACTTCAAACTGATGTGATGTGTAAAGGCACCCCCACAGTGATGGTCCAAACTAACTACCTTTTGTCCCCTCTCCTTCTTGGGCCGGTATCTGCTGTACTGCCCCCAGACGACACCTGATGAGCCCTGTTTACCAGTAACGCAGCCGGCAAGGTCACGACCAGATCGTGGCTCACGCAACGCCACTGAGTTCTGCGCGAGTGCTATGGCCTGTCCCCGGAGCTGTATACGTCGTATTCCTTCCGGATCAGGGCGGCTGCTTCTGGTGTCCACGTCCGCGCTGGACGTCATGGAAGCACAGAACTCATGAGCGCTTGAGAACAGAGACCGTGACTGTGTGTTGGACGATGCTTGCAGCTAGTACACAAGAGGCTTGCATTGGATAACTCTCAGTGACTATCTACTTTAGGCTGAGAAGCTGAGCCGGCGCTCGAGAAGCTGAGCCGGCACTCGAGAAGCTGAGCCGGCGCTCGAGAAGCTGAGCCGGCGCTCGAGAAGCTGAGCCGGCGCTCGAGAAGCTGAGCCGGCGCTCGAGAAGCTCAGCCGGCGCTCGAGAAGCTGAGCCAGCGCTGATTGACTGAACTACAGGTCTACACTCTTGCACTTTTGAGGTTCATGTTGTTTAATTTGTAATTTGTTTAACTACATGCTCTTATGTTTCTTCCCATTGACACTTATTTGCTTTTCAGTGTACGCTTCATGTTTTGGCTACCCGCAATGTTTTTGTTTATGATCATTGACCTATGCACTTTTGTAAAGCTCTCTGTTGGAAGTCGCTTCGGATAAAAGCATCTGCTAAATGAATACATGTAAATACTATGATACTGTTTGGCCTCATACACAGACAAATGTACTACAACTGCAGCCAAATCGTATATAAATAGCTCCTACCACACTCAACACTGAAAACAATGGTCTACCAATTAACCAGTTTAGCCATACGGAGTGTGTGTGTGCGTGTGTGAGGCTTAGGCTATGATTGATGCGAAAAAATCCCCAGAGTCTTCGTCTGTTTAAAGCCGCTCTCTCTCCAAACACACGGGCTCTGAGAAGAGAGGGACTAACCAGTGAAAGTGTTTATCACCTCTTCATCAAATTACCCACTCCACTGCTCTCCTAATTGTTTATTAACGAACTTAGGAACTTAAGATACAATCACATAATGATTCTTTTTTTGTTGGCTTAAGCAAGTTTTCCCATTAGGAAAAGCAGTCAATTATGTAGGACCTGGACAATCGCCTTCAGGGGATGGCTTGTCTGTTTGTTTGGCTGCCTGACTCTTAGAGCTGACTAACTGTCTGATTCTCTGACTGTTAGCTAGATATCTTGATGACTGACTGACTGCTATGCTAGCTAAATAGCCTGATGACTGACTGGCTGTTTGTTATGCTAGCTAGTTTACTGAATGACCGATGAGCTAGCCGACTAAATCTCACCCTAGCTGACAACCTGACAGTTAAGTTAGCTAGCTAGCGACTGTTAAAGGCTTGTCTGATGGCTAAATAATGTGTTTGACTGATTGCTACTGTACTATAAGATTAGTCCAGGGTTCAAGAATGTTATGTCCACTAGCGCGCTAGTCTGGCTGACTGTTAAGACTGTTTTGATGGCTGAATGTTGTGTTAGCTATGATGTGCTACGTAACTAGTCAATACTAATCATGTTAATCGAATATTGCCCTAATAAACAAGAGACACACTCGTGTGTGAAGCTTTTAATAATTGGAATCAGGACTGTGAAGCTGTTTATACAAATTATCAATATCTTATGTTACCGGCCTCAGGTCTAGTGGTACCTGAGCCAATCCATAGATCTATAAAACTGTGGTGGAAGAAAAGATAATAGAATAGAGAGTAAAAGTGTAAAGACAGTCAGCAAGCTGTGCATGCTTTGATTTTCATTTTATTCTAGCCACAAATACCATTACATAAATTTAAATGATTCTTTACGCATAGTCCTATTGTACAACAATGTAGCAAATAGGGACACCTACGCATATATACACACACACACACATTTTAAATGACAATTAATCTATTCAGAAATACAATAGCATTATAACTGCTATTGGAAAAGGCATCAAACACAAAAGACAAAAGTACAGTTGCAAGTAGCCTTAGACTCTCGTTAAGACTAAATCTAGCAAGGACGCCCACTGCTAGTAGCCTGGCTCTGCCCTCCTACGTACTTCCGCTCAATTTGGATTTGGCTTCTGTACTAGGTCTGGCCATTCGGTACGTAAGTTCGATTTTGCAGGTTGATTTTCTACCTGCGCATAAGCGAACGGAGGAAGTGGCTGAGAACGATGACATTGATGTTGTGCGCTAGTTTGTGTTGTAGTTCCGTAATGGCGGCGGAAAAAGATGCGAGCGAAGCCATTTGGTCCGTTGTGGCAACACTGCCGAATAAACTAAAGCCGGAGCAAGAACAAGTTTTGCTGAGTTTTGTTGGTGGCCATGATGTTGTGGCCCTCCTCCCCACAGGGTTCGGGAACAGTTTAATTTTCCAGCTACGGCAGCTAGCTCTGTTACAGTAGTGGTGAAGGAATTGGCTAAGGCGAACGCTAGCGATTGGTTATGGCAGATCAGAGTGGCTCTGGGCAGATCCAATAGTTTTAAACTTCAACAGAGTACCCGCCTACAAGGAAGTCAACGCTTGTCAATGGAGTGAGGCCAGACTCTCTGTACAAATAAAATGTACGAGAGTTTGGTTAGGACCAGGCTACACTGCTAGGGCTATCCCGCCAAATCTACTACCCGCACTTTCCTTTCAACTTCCATATACCGATTATAAAATGTTTCAACTGTTAACCACCACATTTTTACATTGGTCATACTTTATATGTAATGTGAATCCTACTATTAATTGACTAACATTTGTGAATTTCTGAACATGCACGTTGAAACAGCCGGCGCACTGCTTCGAAGTTTGCAGTAAATCACCGATCCTAACTAAACGACAAAATACTCCCAGTGTGGGCAGGTCTGTCCGGTTCGCAAAAGTGTAAAGCCAGTTAGCAAGCTGTTCATGCTTTGATTTCCATTTTATTCTGGCACATATTTGTTGGTCACCTAGCCTGACGTTGTCATACTCATAATTCTAGTCAGAATATGAGTCTGATAACTCTCTGTTGGGCTGTGAGTAAGGGGCGTGTTTCAACCGAACTCGTAAAACAAATGCCTCTTTGTTGGATAGACCTACAACCAATCAGAGCAACGTAATATGTTGTTTGTTGAAAACAAATTCAACCCAAGCGCTTTTTGGTGTCGTTACTGTTGATCATCTGTCCATCATCGTATAAAGCCCACCCTGACAATTTCATTGGTCTGAACAGCTCGTGTTCGGGTATAGCTATTCCGCAACTGAGCTACTCCAGACCCAACTTCCCGACCCAATTTGTTTGTGGGCGGGGCTAAGTTGGGCTGGCAGCCAGGCTACTGGTCACCAGTCTCTAGCTTCACAATCCACTCTACACTCTAGCACCATCTAATGGACAGGTGGAGGCTGACAATTGCAGTTGACAATTTGTAAACGTATCGTTTAAAAAATATATAAAGTGGTTTTGGTTCCAGTCTTAAGCTCTTTAAGCCATCAAACTGATCCCAACCACACATCACTCTATACTAGGTCAGCAGTGTGAATGACTAAATATGACTGACCAGAGGGTAAATATGACCTACCTTATTTATTTTGTTTTCATCGTGAACGTGCTCTTGGACATCCTTTCAACCTCTGCGGTAATAGTTGACATTTTCCTTTTTTACCCCCCCTTTTTCCATCTCTCTCCTGTCAGTCCTTCATGCTAGGCTGGACTTAATGACTTTTTAATGGCTCTATTATACTGTGCGCTTTTAACGATGTACTTACAACCGCTCTAATCATTTTATAGCAATGATAAATGATTGAGAAAAAGGCTAACATTAATTTAATTTACTGCTGTGTGTCACTGTGCCCAGTCTCTTAAAAGGCCTAAGAGAGACCGGCTAAATAAAGAGAGACGTATGGACAAGAGAAGAGAGAGGGGAGGGGGAAAGAGAGAGGGACAGAGAGATGGAGAGAAAGAGAGAGGGGGAATGGAAAGAGACATAAAGGGAGAGTGGGAGGGACAGAGACGAAGAGATAGACATAGACATTACTATAATTGATGAGTGTAGCTTGTTGTTCCCTATTATCTGTGATTATGCTGTTTGTAGAACAGGGTGGTGATGTGCATTGTCCTCAGATATAGTGGCTTTTCAAGCTGCCATACCAGGCCCTCCTCACTGCCCTCCTCTTCTCCTCTCTACCCTCCTCTCTTCACCTCCACTGTCCTCACCTCCTTTTTGCCCTACTCTGCTCCTCTCTTTTCCTCCTGTCCACTCTTTCCTTCCGACAGGGACGGATCCGCTGCCTCTAATAGGTGGCCAGGCTGACTCATTACCACCAGTTAGGCTTTGAGGAGGAGGGTGGCAATACAGCCAATCAGAGTCAAGACCAGCTCTCTGTGTAACTGAGGCCTCCAGACTAACCTTTTTTACTAGGAGCACGGTAGCCCCTGACTGAAAGTTTTAGGAGCGCAAGCAGAAAATGTAGGGGCACACCTTATATTGACCTGCAATGCATTTATTAATGTAACTAGAAAGGGTACAATTCAGTGGCAATTTTAGACCCTAGGAGTGCTTAAGCACCCCTAAATTTAATCTCAGCACCCCTAAAAATATATGTTTTTTTAAATATGTTGTTCGCACTGTCTCAAAAACTGGTCGCAAAATGCGACCATTTGGTCGCAGTCTGGAGCCCTGCCTGCAATGGCAGAGAAAGAAGGACAAAGATGTCAGATGTCAGGCAAAAAAGGCAGAGAGAGAAACAGACAGAGAGAGAAACAAGAACCGCGAGAGAGACAGAAAGAGAAAGAAAGAGAGCATGAAAGAGAGAGACAGAGAGAGATAATTAGTTGTAAGATCACCAGATCACAGGCTGAAACCATCTGTCTTCACAGGAGAGTCATTAGCAGGCTCTAACCTGTCTCTCTGTCTGCCTGGGTGGATAATGTTTTACTAACAAAGGACTGTCATTATCGGGTGGTTAGGATACATTTTTTATATTTCATTATCAACATCTCAGGTCCTAGAAGATCCTGGTTTCCCAAATATTGTCTATGCTCTTTTTAAAAGAATCCTGGGGATGACCCACATGTAACAGGAAGTTGTATGAGCACTAATCAGTGGTCATTTATCAATTCAAGTTCAAGTCAAAGTCTTTTATTTGTCAGGTACACAGAACAACACAAGGTCAGACTGGGCACTGAAATTCTTAAGACAACGGGTTAGGGTTACAACGCAGGCACCTGGCATAACATATAAGTACACAGAACATATTTACATCTATGCTGAGCTTGAATAAGTGAAACTTCCTAAATATACAGATAGCAATAAATAATCGACTATACTAACCCTAATACTAAAACTTCCTACATATACAGATAACAATAAATAATACACTATCTACTACCTGCACATAAAACCTATTCTTGTAAAACCTATAAAACCTATAACCTGTAAAATGTTCTTGTTATTGTGTTCTTGTGAACTTGTTTGACGTCATCTTTCATAGTCAAGTACTGTTCATCCCTAACAACATAATTGACCGAGAATGCTTAAAATGCCCGGATGTGCCCTTTTTATCCAGGATGCATGAGTTGGTGACTTGGTCAGCAAGATCTGATTTCCCACAGGTTATTGCATTCTCCATCCTCGCAACCTAAACCATTCTCGTCAAGAACATTCTTCTCAAGAACACAAGTACGTTGTTAGTGTTCTTCAGATTGATAAACAGACAGTGATGATTACAACAAGTGTGAGGCTGGAGCAGGAAGTGACACTGTAAGGTGAGGTCACACTGGTCGCACCAAGATGATAAATGCAGATTATCATATGCAGACTACCATCATAGATAGTTTACCTATCCTATGTTATTTAAAAAATCTGAAATTATATTAGAAGAATGGTCTGGCCTTAAAAAATTAACGCCAAGGAGTTTTCTACATGTTCATTTAAAAGAAAAAAACTATTTAAACATAACTGCTAATCCTCTTAACTGAAAAATAAAAAATGTATAATTAAATTGAAACAATTGTGTTTTCACTATTAAATTACAAATTATGTTCAATTTTAATGAAGAATTTATGTAATTGTTGCCATCTGCATCGGGACAGTTCAACGTCCATTTCACTAAAATCTCATTTTGTACTCATCTGTGCTCTAGAGTGAGCTAAGACCACAGCAGCTTTCCTGTTCTGTAAGGATTCAGCCTGGATCCATAGTGTCACCAGGACATTTAGCTCTCACAGCAGGGTTCTAAACTTCAGACTGATCACACACATTTACATGCACGCAGGCATACAAGCACTGGTTATGAAGATAGGGAAGGAAGAAAGGATGTAGTGAGCTATGAACTCATGTTGAGAAAATGAAGAGAAAATGTTGCTGCTATGCTGTTGCCGAGTGAGGTGAGTATGCCATCTACTGCTGTTTAATGGTACTGTGGGGAGTACATTGAGACAACCTAAAAGTCGCTGAGAGGCTGAGGTTGGGCTTGCTTCGTAGTCCGACCCGCTATCAAAAAAGAAAAGATTCTAGATCCCCTAAATGCGTTGATGTTACTTTATTAATGAAAAGTATTGAAGTATCTGAACCTTCACAAATTATACTCAAAAGTAATTACAGCGAGCGGGAACAACTTCCATGAGGCACAGCCAGTGGCGGCTGGTCAATAGAAAGCGCTAGGGCACCGCCCTCCCTGGTGAAAAGTGTTTTAGATTTTAGTTTTTCATGTAATATATTTTCTAAACAATAACTACTCATTTTAAGCACGACTATGTTAAAAATACACAATAAAGTGTTGTGTATATATATATAAAAAATCTGTTTTGGGATAAATTGACTTCATGCTGGACGCCTGGGGCGCTAGAAAAAGCGCCCATCGAAACGCCTACCAACCTACTTGCAATAGGTAAATTGCTGACCGTTGCCAACAATAAAGACATATTTAGCAAATCAGCGTTTTCAAAAAGCATGCCAAAAGCAGAGTTACAGTATAGAAGTGATTTTGCGACTGTAAGGCCTACTTAACGTTATTGAAAATAAATGACTCTGGACCGGACTTAATTCGTTCTCATTTCTCAAATTCTGTCAGATATCCTGTCCAAAATCCTTTTGAGAAGAGAACTTTAGTGGAGAAAATAAAAATAAAAGAGTTTGCCCAACCTGACCTCAAAATTACACGACAGGCGAGCGAAAAAATCATACACAGAGGTTTCTCCCACGCTTGGTAAGCTACAACAGAAAGGCCTGGCTAGCTGGATGCAGTCATGTCAATGCCTTTTTTTGCTTCCCGTGCATGGTTTTTATAACATTCGGAACAGATACAGCATGGACTGTTACAGGAGTTAGCTAAGGACATTAAACTTTTATCTGAGAAAAAACAAAACAAGTGCACAAAGGCACACATGGAGAATACAATCAAGCTAGCCATGCCATTGATATTTAGTTTTACAGTAATATTTGTGTTGTGTTTCCTAATAATACCAGGGAGAGTGGCTCAAGTGCCCAGAAGTCCGTGGTTTTCAATATTTCTGAACTGAGTGTAATGATATTTATAGTCCACAAATGTGGACATTTGCCTATAGCTGTGTGCATTAATAACAAAATTACAATTTCACAGAGAACTCATATCATGCAGTTTGTGTTCAATTGTATTAGGATGGTTACCGAATTGACTGAATATTTCACAGCCCCACCTAGAATCATTTTCACCAGCCGCCTCTGGGCACAGCGGAAATTTTCAATCTAACAGCATGGAGGTAGATCAGGAAGGAGTCGGGCAATCATCCCCAATAAATGAACAGCAGTGAATATGCAAGCCGCATTCCTTCCGTTACTAAACAGCTCTTACTTTTGTGATTCACCTCCGATCAATTGCTTACTTTCATAATCTTCAAATTGATCGTTGATGCCGTGCGCCTTTTGGTGATGTTCCTTGTAAATGTTCATTTTTTGTTATCAAAATGTGCCGACTACATTAGGACACCCTAAAAGTCACTGAGAGGCTGAGGTTGGGGCTTGCTTCGTTGTGCGACACAGTCTCAAAAAAGAAAAGATTCGAGATCCAAAAAATGCATTGTGGTAACTTTATTAATAAAAGTATTGAAGTAGAACGTTCACAAATTGTAGTCAAAAGTAATTACACCGATTTGAAAAAATGTTGTGATTAAAATGTATGCGGTCAACAAAAAGTAGCCTAAGGCAGCCCATTCACCCCCTCTTCCTCCATACAAGCTCGCAAGTGCATAGGTGTACAGGAGTGTGATGGTATGTAACAGACGTGGCCACGCTCCATCATTCAAGGTATCGTTCGCCACTCGCTAGGTTGGAACGCTCGACCTCTGACTTGCCAAGCGCGACCACTACCAACAACGCCAACGAAAAGCTAGCTCTTCGTTGACGCGGGTGGCCTGCTACATACCTTAGGAGTGAACAGTTTCCACACCGTTACAGGAGCTTAACACTAATTGAGAGTGTCACCGCCCATATCCACGTGACTCAATCACACCGCGATCACACAATAATATACAATAATACAATGAAATCATTCCTGGCTCCTACAGGTACCGCTGGAGGGAGATACTGTATATAGACCACAGCTTTCCCTGAGGTGAAGGGTTACAAACAGACTTTGCATGACTTTATGATTCCCAAACCTTTCCGCTGTTTTCCAGTAAGGACCTGAGAAACAGAAAGAGAGCAAGTAAGAGGGAGAGTGCTCACAACTTGTTAATAGAAATATAGAACAACATACAAGAAATAAACAAACATTTTAGGTCAGGGGGGTATTCCAGGTAGCGAGTTTAGTTAAAACTTGAGTTGTTTAACCCTGAAAAGGGGCATACTCCAAGGATTCTGTTTCAGAAAGAGAGGTAACAAAACCTTTTGGTAAGTTTCCATGGTAACTGTGAAGGAATGATAACATACTGCTAATTAATGCTGTTATACCAATCACTACCTTGTATATGTATGTATATCCATATGTCATGTAATGCTGGTAACACTTTAGAATAATGGTCCGCTGTTAACAAGTAGCTATGCAGGAAGTAATAGGTAGTTCTACATTAACACCGAATTTAATACTATTAACTAATATGGAACCAAGATTAACTAAGCAGTAAGTAATAGCTAATTTACAACAAAGGTAGTTCCTTGGTAGGTATTTGGTTATTACTAAATACATGTATCCTCTTGAGAACTACTTGTGAACTATCACCAATTAAGAAAGAATAACCAATTATTTACTAATCACAAAGTAACATGTCTAAAAAGTGAACAATTTGGTTGTTTCACTATTAACATGGTCATAACTTTTCAGAAGCTTGTGCCTCAAATGGGTTCTTTGTGGAAACCAGTTTATAAATATTACATTCCCCCTAATATGTTAACTACAGGTTGAGATTTTGACTACTCTTACCAAAGAATGGATGTATGTTCTCTGTTTATTTCAAACTTAAAAAAGGTATAATACAAATAATAATTTGTTTAACATTTTTAATAATTAGGAAGTGATGCTGACACTCAAATGATTGGATTAGTTTACTATGAGTTCTTGAGCGTCAGTTCAATGTCTCAGACTCCAAAGACCTACCTTTATGTTACAGTAGCCGCCTGAGGAGGACTTCTCTTTAGGATATGAATATAAACATTGATGTTCTCTTGTAAAAAACAATTTGCATCCTGCATTTATGTTGCAATAAGCGCAAAACCAAATCTTCCAGATTACAATGTTTGTTCGAATATCACTAGTGCCTCACAGAAATGTATGCCTGTACCGTATGTGTCAAATATAAAATTAGACTTATTATAGGCCTATTACTTGTGAAAACCAGTATAACTCCTCATTAATTACTCGAGCGTTACCTTGTCATCCTGCAGGAACTACTTGTGATGTGGACCATTATTTTAAAGTGAAAAACATGTTAACTCCTCACTAGTTACTCAAGAGTTACCTTGTTATCCTGCAGGAACTACTTGTGATGTGGACCATTATTTTAAAGTGAAAAACATGTTAACTCCTCAATAAGTACTCAAGTGTTACATTGTCATCCTGCAGGAACTACTTGTGATGTGGACCATTATTTTAAAGTGACAAACATGTTAACTCCTCACTAGTTACTCAAGTGTTACCTTGTAATCCTGCAGTAACTACTTGTGATGTGGACCATTATTTTAAAGTGACAAACATGTTAACTCTTCACTAATTACTCAAGAGTTACCTTGTCATCCCGCAGTAACTGTAATCTGGACCATTATTTCAAAGTGAAAAACATGTTAACCCCTCCCGAACATGTCACCTCACAAGATTTACAACATAAAACAACTGCAGTGATTGGATAATATATTTTTTTAACTATAGGCACTGGAAGATTTCCATGAAATCGTATAAGAAAATCCTAGATAATGCAAAAATGCACATGGGCATGCAAGAAAAAAGCATTTTATTTTTATATGTCTGAATAAAACATTCTTTGTTTGGCACAATGATGAAACCTAGCATTTAAACAAAACATTCTGTATTTTGGAATGAAACATTCAACACATTCAACAAACTGTGATGATAAACTGAGTCAAACATAATGGCTAAATAATTAATAAGTAAGTACATGGCTAACCCTAACCCAAATCAAGGTATAGGCCTATTCACTACTCACGATTCTAGCATTGGCCACTACTGCGAAATACAACAGCAACGCACTTCCAAAGGAATAAAAATGATGAAGGAAGAAAGAACAAATGGCAGGACTGTAAAATAACTTGCTAGATAGCCCAAATCAGAGAACAGGAACATGGCCCAAAATGCTAGCTACAGTTGTTGCTAGCTGTAAAGCCAGGCTAGCTGTCGGCTAGCTTGTAAAAAGTCCCTCATACAAACTGTATAGTATTGCAATCGAAATTCGCATTAATTCTACCATTCGAAATTTGCACTAATTATACAATTCGAAATTCTAGTGAAATTCACCTAGTGGTTGTTATCGTATGTTGGCCAAATCCTGGATATTTACCATCCATAAAAATGTGCCACTGCCAAATGATTTTGCGCTCCTAACTCATTGAGGTTGCACCAGTATAGCTTTAGGGAAAACATGTCCTGGATTCAGGACAAATAGGTTTTGGTAAGCCAAGTCGACTGGATTTGGAAAATGGACCGGCCGTGATTTGATATTTTCTGAGCTGCAGAAAGACCTAATAGCAGACACATCGAAATTGCCCGCATAATCATACAGTATGATCAACTGTTGGGGAGGACGTGTCCCATAATCATACAGTATGATCAAATATTGGGGTGGACGTGTCCCATAATCATACAGGGGCGTGTTACAACGTTAATATTCATAAACTGGTTTCCACAAAGAATTCATTTCAGGGCACAAGCTTCTGAAATGTTACGACCATGTTAAGAGTAAAAAAAACACTATTGTTCACTATTTAGACCTTACTTTTGTGATTAGTAATTCATTGGTTATTCTTTCTTAATTGGTCATAGTTCACAAGTAGTTCTCAATGAGGATATATTTATTTAGTAATAAACAAATACCTACCAAGGAACTACCTTTGAACTAAATTCGCTATTACTTACTGCTTAGTTAATCTTGGTTCCATATTAGTTAATAGTATTAAATTCAGTGTTAATGTAGAACTACCTATTACTTCCTGCATAGCTACCCATTAACAACGGACCATTATTCTAAAGTGTTACCGTAATGCTTAATACTAAAACATGTATCCAATTATAATCAATTGAATTAATAAAGAACTAATGAGATCATGCAACAGGATGCCTTCTGTGCAAGTGAGGCCAGGCTGAGACGAATCTGTGTAACTCTGGTGTGTGCAAACATGCCAAGGTCAGACAGGAGGAAAGCTTGAGATGCCCAGCTCTTGGGAGTAAAAGTGTCAACTTGGGAGATAAGGTGATGCTGGGACTGTAACTCTTCTCTGTTTAAGGACGGCTGGTCTGACCACCTTTGGATATATTCTGTTCTGAGGCCCCCTTCCCTTTGGAGACCCTACCCCACCTTCCCCCATCCTTCCTCCATGCATCATCGACTCTGCCCCACCTGCATTCCCTTGGTGACTCTGCTCCACCTTTCCCCATACATCATCGACCCTGGCCTGGCCTGGTCTGCCTCACCCCTTCTCCTGGAGACAAGACCCCCCCCCCCTTCCTTGGAGGCGCAGCTCCCATCTCCCTGTACGCCATCAGGACCTTGGGGCGATCTACTCCCTTCCCTGGAGCCCCCCCCCCTCCCTTGGATTACCTCAGACCTGTGGGTCTTGTCTGCCCCCCTCCCTGAGTAGACCTGTGGGTCTTCTTCGCCCCCCTCCCTGTCCGAAAATCATCAGATCCTCGGACTGCCCACCTTGTGCCACCCCAACAACCTGGACATTTAATTGGACTATCACCCATCAAAGGCACTCCCTCTCTGGGGGGTACAAGATCCATCTCCCGAGGACAGGGAGGCAGAACTTGGTATGGGCAGAACTCTCTCTGATCTCTGTCATGACCACTTTCTCAACGAAGGGCCTTCGTTTGTTCTATTCTGAGACTGTTTCTGTGAGACTGCTGTTGCATCATCTGATTCATTGTGTTAGACTACGAACATCCTGGTGTGTTGTTTTCATTGTGTGTCTTGTGATTGCATCATTACTTACATTAAACTACAAGTAACCTGGTCCGATATTTAACCTTGTATTATTCTCCACTACCCAGCTACACATTCCTTAACATAACTTAATCCTTGAACCTGCTCGCTAGCAGTTTTTCCATGCCAAACTCTGCGTTTCTACCCAGTGCCGCTGCTAGCCATTTTGGTCCCATAAGCATAATTCCTTTCTGATGGCCCCCACCCGAAAAAAAACGATAGTTTTTGCCAGTTTAACTTTTTATTACCAAACATATTACAATCAAGAGAGACCTGAGATAAGTGAACGATATTTATTACAGAATAATAAATGTACAACAGTGTTTGGAACTTGGACCCCGCGGGGAATTATATAAATCAACGGGAGCCTGCCCAACGCCCAAAGATGAATCCCCGCGGAGTCCAGACACTGGTGGCGGTGGCGGCAGCCGACGAACAATCGAGCCGAAGATGGAGAAAGGAACCGGATGGCAACGGGGAGGTGGAGGGTTGCGCACTTGACAGCATGAACGAAGTACACAGGGAGAGAATCGTATTTGAAGGCACGGATCATATGACGCCATTAATTGTAGGCAGGAGCGCTAATCAACCTGAACCCCAGTGACCGCCCAACCCGGGAACGGGGGAAGGTAGGGCGTTCTTACGGTGCGTTCACACTGCAGCCTTTTATACTCTGTAATCGAACATAGACGTATCATACAATACTGGGTATGAAGACACACACGATAAGTTGCTCTTCCATCTTGAAATTGTCAAACCTAGAAATGTTTACCATGACCAACGTTACAAGAAACAAGAAACCAACCCGATTGGCCATCGCTGGCGTTTTCACGCTCCTCATTTACATAAAGTTGTGAAAAATCCAACTTTCGCTGCCCCGCTCGCCTTCCCACACTGCCCTACGCGAGCGTCGATGCCCCGCTTGCCTTCCCACAATGCCCTAAGCGGGAGTCAACGCCTGGTTTCATTGAAAATGAATAGGGGTTATGCGGAGCGCCCAGCGTTCGAACCGGAAAACAGATGTAATCGTTTCCGCTTCTCACTTCTGTACACATCTGCAGCGCTAGGTGAATAACTTGTATTGACAGGGAAGTTCAAGGATTTTATAAGTTGTATTACTCTCTACATTAGGCTAAGTGTGACAGGAATAAAGTGATGAGTTCATATGACGTTATAATAGCCTAACGTTAGACCGTTTCCCAGGAGGTAGCACTAACACTAGCTCTACACATTAACTACAACGTTACAGTAGGCTACATAGCTACACAACTAGTGCTAAGTTATCAATGAAATATATGAATTCAGCTAATTAATTTAAGAAGCTCATTTTAATTTAGTGTCATATCCATATCATTATTCTGGTTTCTATAGCTAGGACCTATCGTTCCTAGAAGGAATTACGTTTACTAGCCTACTACTAGGCCCAAAAAAACGTTTAAATTAGCAGGTGTATAAGATTACGCTACCGACAAAATTGACCTGTAAATAAATACTTTCACACTGGTAGTTGTTTGCCAAACACTGCATTCTTTGAGCCCACTTGGACTTCTACAGGTACAGTCTTCGTTTGACTGTTTTAATCGTCTGCGAGCAAAACAAAAAGGCTACTCCCCAGGGTACTCGGGGCTCTGGAAGTCCGTTTGGCAATCCTGTGTACATGGGAAATTGTAATTAAGGGTAGCTCCTTTAAACACCGGCTATAGTAGGTGGCCTTTACTACGCTGTGTTTACCTCAAAAGCGGCCGGCCGGAAGTAGTTCCATCTGTTTTGGTAGAACCCGGAAGAATGTTGCGCATAACCCCTATTGGAAGCCGACGCCCCGCTTTGCCCGCCCCGCTGCAGTGTGAATGGGGGGAGTGAGTAGTGTACACTACGTGTAACTGTCTTGGAGAGACAGGTTTCCGTTTTTTGGGAATTGTTTAATGAAGAGTTATCTGTTTTGATTTAACAAAGAAAAATAATAAGGTTTACTAAATAAGATTCCTGTCAAATTCTCATCTGAATATATTTCAATGTAAAATAAAATTCAGGTTGCTCAAATTCGAGCAAAAAAAATCTGATTTTTAACATCCGGCATATCGAGGATAGGGAGAGCAATCGAGCCTCAATGCAATCGAACCAACTTCTGACCTATCAGAGCACAGACCTTCAGTCGAGCACTCCGAGGAAGTGGGAAAAAACCTTCAAGCCATAGAGTTAATATAACTAGAGTAAGCTACTTTCCAACGCATTGTATCGGATGCAATAAACTGTTAACATGAACAGCTCCATCGTTGTTCTCGCCAGGCAATGAAAGCTTAATAGTTATTTTGGTAACCGAAATCTTCCATAATGCAGACTTGCCATAGCTTACTGCCGCGAAATTCACACTGCCTTCAATTTATCATCAGTGTAGAAATGTGGCCTGTGTTTTATATGTTCATCCTACAAAACCAAACGCCTATTAATAGATATAACGTGATCTAACAAGACTTGGTAATAATGTAATAAATAAAAGCTTGAGAACTGTGTCTAAAATATAATTTATTAAACATTTGCCTTTGAAAGGGGCATATTCACAGAACCATATAGGCTACAAGACATTTCCATCAGATGTAAGTGGGGGTGAAACAGTCACTGAGGACCTTCATTATCCCACAAAAGCAGTCTGGCTTGATGACACGATCAAAAAAAGAATAATGGGTTTGTTTAACAAAAGCGGGTCGGGAACCTAACCGTAAATGCAATACCACCTACATCCACTGAGGCCGTTGCTTCAAGCCGAGGGGTGGGGGTCTGGTCACCATAGATATATATATAAACACTAGATGTCTTACAGTGGAGTCTAGAACGTCCGCACATGGCGGCCATCTTGCTACAGGGAATAACTACATCTCTGGCATAACTACATCTCTGACGTTGATAACAAACCAAACCGTTTAAAAATCAGTTGAAAATTGAGCAAGTTATGGTTATTTAAAAAGTACATGTAGCACCAACCCAATGTTATGGGTGAGCGAGTTCCCTGTAGCAAGATGGCCGCCATGTGCGGACGTTCGACTCTGTTGTCCGGCAACGTGGACGAGACATCTAGTGTTTATATATATCTATGCTGGTCACGGGTAGCCATCGTTCTTTTCCTCTTCTTCTTGAGCTTGAGGGTTTCCCACTTCCTCTGAGTGCTTGACTGAAGGTCTGTGTTCTGATAGGTCAGAAGTTGGTTCGATTGCATTGAGGCTCGATTGCTCTCCCTGTCCTCAATATCCCGGATGTAAAAAATCTGAATCGAAATTTTTCGGGTCGAATATGATAAGCTCGAATTTTTTGGGCTCAAATTTTTTCAGCTCGAAATTTTTCGGATCTTATTTGATAGGGTCAGGTTTTTATGGTTGAATTCTTAAGATCGAATTTTTTAGGCTCGAATTTGAGCAACCTGAATTTTATTTTACATTGAAATATATTCAGATGAGAATTCAGTGTTGTTTAAATTTCAATATTAAGTATTCGATGCCTTTTAAAATTCAAAACATTATGGCACTGATTTGCTTCCATACTGCTGCACCATTAACCCAACTAAAATGGCCAATTAATAAGTAAAACTTTTGTCTTTTATTTTCTTAGTTTTTCACAGTGTTGATTGAAGAGAGAGAGAGTTAAATAAATATCAAGAAACATCTGTATGAGGCGTGGACTTAATTCATTGAACCGGTGTAGCTACAGTGAAAAACGTAGCTTACTGCTAGCATCGACGAGAGTCCATTTGAGCACGGAACAAAGAGGATCGAAGCACGACCGTTGGAGCAGCAAAAGACGTGGGAGAAGCGCTGCAGCTTCGTAAAACAGCTTTAACAGGTACAGTGACTGTTTCGTTTCCATTACATCGACGGACGTAAAAGAAGAGTTTGAGTCGGCTAACGGCGTCAGGTTTGACTGCTATAGGCCTACCTCCACAACTTAATGGCCGTTGTGTAATATTTGAATGGAGAAATTTATATTGGCATTGTTCTATACGTTCTAATGATGTTTTAATCAGTGTTCAAATGTGTACAAATGTGTAATTTAAGAGTGCAAGGGGTCATATGCATATCAACATTGTTCTAAAATATGCACAATGTCAGTTAATGGAGAAAGACCACAAGTAGGTGAATTTAGTGAACAAATTGATTTCCTTCAATTAGGAAGTTGAAAAGGAAAGATTAGAATCTCTTATAGGTGATGTTCATGCCAAGATAGAAATAAACAAAATAGCAATGAAGGAGCATATCTCCGCTGCTTCAAACATGGTTGAGCCTATGAAATCCTTAAGAGAAAGAAAGTTAACCCCAAAGATGTTAGAGTTGAAGCAAAATGAAGTGTCTCAGAGGGAGAATAAATTCATTATGCTATATGAAAGTGTCAAAAACCAAATCAGAGTTATACGTACAAGCCTCAAAGATGAGCGCTCTGATAAAGACTTGTGTAACATGATGGATGCCGTTGAAGAGCTAGAGACTCAAGTTAGAGATGCGTATGAAAATATTTGTTCTCAATCAGCACCTTCTACAGAAGATAGAAGAAATATGGACTCTAGTACAGCAGTAATCGCAGACTTGATGAAGCTGATGAAGTTTCGAATGATGGAGTTAGGTCAAGAAGAATTCAATCCTGAAGCATAAAATGTCCGGCTGCACATGGTGCTTGACACAGAGTATGCACAGTCAATATACGGGATTACAATTAGCAAATCTACGCATAGCCACCATTCAAATGGTTCAGAACAGCAAAGTATAACAACAAAAAGAGTAGAATATGCTGCACAGTACGCTGCAAAGAAAGCAGAAATGGAGATGAATGAGGCAATTACTTCACAACAAGGAGAACTTAAGATATTGGAAAATCAAAGAGATCTTCAAGTCCTAGCTGCCAAGCTTAAGGCCTACTCACAAGCTGACTCTGGAGAGGCTTGCGATAACAGTAAAGTAGCATGCAGTAATGTTGTCAATTGTCCTCCAGTACTTCATAGAGAAATTAAGGGTGAACAAACCTATAAGGACAATAATAATGAACAACCAGACAGTAGACCTACTAATAATTAAACTTTAGTTTAAGCCTTACATGACACGATGGTTCTCACCAGACTTCCTGCACCTGAGCCAACAGTCGCAGGTGCACAAATCCAGCCGATAGGTTGATCTACCTACAAAAATACATTAGTGGTGAGGCACGATCTGTGTTAGAAGGAAGCTTTTATAGAAATGATGATGAAGCCTACAACCAAGCATGGGAGGCCTTGAATAATCGGTATGGTCACCCTTTTGTAATTCAGCGTGCATTTAGAGAAAAACTGAATAACTGGCCAAAGATAGGCTCAAGGGAGTCAATAAGACTGATACAGTTCAGTGATTTTCTGGTAGCCTGCAGTAATGCCATGCCACATGTCAAGGGACTTCAAGCATTAAACGACTGTGAAGAGAACTAAAGAATGCTCCAGAAACTCCCTGACTGGGTGATCTCTGGCTGGGATCGCTATGTTACAAAACAGTTGAGGCAAACAGAGGAATACCCCACTTTCAAAGAGTTTGCAGAGTTTATGGCACAAGAAGCAGAAATCGCATGCAATCCTATAACATCCTTTCATGCCTTAAAACACACTGAAGAGAAGCCGTTAAAGGATAAAGGACGTTCAAAGGCTAATGCATTCAACACAACTGTGAAGGCATTAGATAAATCAGCAACAGAGACAAACCGTGCTGCTGATAACCATTCCAACAGCTCCAAGAAAGTAAACACTTTCCTTTCATCGCCAGTCACAGTTAAATGCATTTATTGTGAAGAAAGCCACTCCATTCACAAATACCAGATGCTCACCAACAAACCTGTGGAAGAAAAGAAAAGGTTAATATTTGAACAACTTGTGTTTTGGTTGTCTCAGAAGAGGACACACGGCACTGCTCTGAACGATCATTTACTAACTGGACCTGATCTCATAAACGGTTTGACAGGAGTGCTCTGCAGATTTCGTAAACACCCAATAGTAGTCATCTGTGATGTTGAAAAAATGTTTCACAGATTTCATGTAAGAAGGGAAGATAGAGACTACTTGCGTACCCTCTGGTGGGAAAATGGAAATACCAATTCAGAGCCAATAGATTGTCGCATGAAGGTCCATCTCTTCGGAGCAGCATCTTCTCCTGGATGTGCCAATTATGGAATGAAGTATCTTGCAAGTCAACATGAAGAGCAATATCCCTTAGCAGCCAACTTTATCAGGAAAAACTTCTATGTTGATGATGGCTTGATCAGTCTTGATTCTGTGGATACAGCCATCAAACTAGTGAGAGAAACAACAGTGCTAAAGGGAGATTACACCTTCACAAGTTCATATTCAATAACAGAGAAGTTTTAGAGTCAATTCCAGATAATGAACGAGCCAGTGGAGTTCAGGATGTGGATCTCAGTCATAATGAACTTCCAGCCCAGACTGTACTGGGAGTTAAGTGGAATGCAAACAGTAACACCTTCTCCTTCAATGTCAAACTGGATGAGAAACTAGCAACACAGAGGGGAATTTTCTCAACCGTAGCCTCAGTGTTTGACCCACTAGGCTTCTTGGCTCCCTTTCTTTTATTGGTAAAGAAGGTACTGCAAGAAATGTGCCAGAAGGGCATTGGCTGGGACGAACCACTACCCGAAGAATTAGGTCCACAATGCGAGAGTTGGTTGATTGATCTTGAGAACCTGCAAAAACTCCAGATTCCTAGATGCTTTATTCCTGAAAACCTAGGTTATGTTCTGAGAATTGAGCTGCATCATTTTTCCGATGCAAGTACTTATGGTTATGGCCAGTGCTCATACATCAGAGTAGTGAGTGAATACAAGGTACATTGCTTCTTAATTATAAGAAAGGCAAGGGTTGCACCAACAAAGGTTGTGTCTATACCAAGACAGGAATTAACTGCTGCAGTGGTCTCCTCTGCAGTCAGTAGTCTGCTAAAGGAAGAACTAGAACTCAAAATCGACCAAGAGTATTTTTGGACAGATTCACGTGTAGTCTTGGGCTACATTAACAATGAAGCCCGCAGGTTTCATGTGTTTGTTGCAAATCGAGTCCAAAGAATCAGAGACAACTGTGCCAGAACAATGGTATTATAGACACCAATCAAAATCCAGCGGATCACGCTTCTAGAGGCCTCAAGGTAGAAGAGTTGATAACATCAAATTGGCTTACAGGGCCCAAGTTTCTGTAGGAGAGAGAAATTGTCACACCAACGGTGACTCCAGATCTCCTTGTAGGTGACCCTGAATTAATGCAAGACCCTGAAACAATGCAAGTACTACAAACACATGTAGTAAGAGAGGACAATTTCTTGGAGAGACTCAAACGGTTCTGCAAATGGCATACAGCATTGAATGTTGTTACTCGGATCCAGAAACTAGCAATAGGAGTCAAACTAACAGAACCCATAAATGTTGAAGACATAAGAAAGGCCAGCCTTGTGCTTGTAAAACTGGCACAAAGGGATGCCTTCAAAGAGGAAATGCAAATACTGAGTAAAGGTAAACTGCCACATGGTCATCAGTTGGTCCAGCTTGACCCAACATTGCAAGATGATGTTCTTAGAGTAAAGGTCGATTAAGGATGGCTTCCTTGCCTTTTGAATTAAAACATCCAGTAATCTTACCAAGAGATGGTGTAATCACTCATCTTATTTTAGACTGCTACCATGAAAGGACTCAGCACCAAGGTAGAGGACAAACCCTCAATGAACTGAGAGCAAATGGGTACTGGGTTGTCGGGGCAGCAAGGTTGTGGCAAACCACATTAAGCAATGTGTCACTTGCAGGAGACACCGTAGGTCAACAGAAGTACAAAGAATGGCGGATCTACCTGCCAGTCATGTTACTCCCTCTCCACCATTCTCCTACAGCGGAATGGATTGTTTTGGACCATTTCACACTAAACAAGGTCGTAAGGAATATAAGAGATATGGTCTTATATTCACTTGTCTATCTTCAAGAGCAGTTAATGTAGAAATTTTAGAGGATCTAACCACTGATGCCTTTATGAATGCTTTGTGGTGTTTTATAGATATTTTGGGGGCTGTAAGACAAATCAGATCAGACCAAGGTACAAACTTTGTAGGGGCAAAAAATGAACTGACAAAGGGTTTAATGGAAGTGAACAAAAACAGATTGACTGCTTACCTGGCTGAAAAACAATGTGACTTCACTATGAATGTACCTGATGCCAGTCACATGGGAGGAGTCTGGGAACGTCAAATTAGAACTGTCAGGAGCGTTTTAAGGTGTGTTCTGTCCCAGAGTGCTGGAAGATTAGATGATGCTTCTTTGAGAACGTTCTTTTATGAAGCAATGTCAATCATAAATAGCCGCCCACTCACCATTGATAGTATTAATGATCCAAAAGGTTTAGAGCCACTTACACCAAATCATTTACGACCATGAAAACTCTGTTCCTCTGCCTCCACCGGGGAAGTTTGTGGCAGAAGATTTGTTTGCTCGGAAAAGATGGCGCAGAGTACAATATTTGACAGAGCAATTCTGAAGTAGATGGAGGAAAGAATATTTGACAATCATCACCCTCAGACAACGTTGGCACTCTCCAAAGTGGAACGTGAAGATTGGAGATGTTGTTATCGTCAAGGAGGAAGGGATTCCACGCAATGAGTGGAGACTTGGAAGAGTACTTAATGTTTGTGAAGACAAGTATGGACTAATCTCAGTGCATAACACTACTTGCTTTGGAGATATCGATACGTGCTAGACGACGTACCTGTAACCAAGTTGCGTCCCATTTCCTAGGGCTATGTAGCCCTTACCCCTTACTTTCGAGGGCCAAGGGCTAGGGTTAAATTAAGGGGAAGGGGTAAGGGGAAGAGGTAAGGGGGAGTATTGGGATTCGGCCTAAGCCTGCAGGGAGGACATCGAAACAGTGGACCAGTGAGGCTATGGAGGATCTGCGGGCGTGTTTGAACTCAACTGACTGGGATATGTTCATGACTGCCTCCAATAGTCTGGATGAGCTCACGGAGGCTGTGACATCATACATCAGCTTCTGTGAGGACTGCTGTATACCAACACGCACCAAGGTGAGCTACAACAACAACAAACCCTGGTTTACAGCTAAACTCAAAAGGCTGAGGCTGGACAAAGAGGCAGCGTTTAGGAGTGGGGACAAGGACAGATTCAAGGAGTCGAAGAACAGGTTTACCAAGGCGGTGAGAGAGGCTAAACGACTGTACTCAAAGAGGCTGAAGCGCCAGTTCTCTGCTAACGACTCTGCTTCTGCCTGGAAAGGGCTCAGGCAGATCACCAACTACAAGCCCAGAGCCCCCCGCTCCACTAACGACTCTCGTCTGGCCAACGACCCAAACGAGTTCTACTGTCGTTTTGAAAGACAATTGGACTGCCCTGACCTATCCCTTCCCTCCCCCCCGCTCCCCACCAACTCAGTGACAACACTCTCCATTCAGGAGAGTGAAGTTAACAGACTTTTCAAGAGGCAGAACCCACGCAAAGCAGCTGGGCCAGACGCTGTCTCCCCTGCCACCCTCAAGAACTGTGCTGACCAGCTGTCTCCGGTGTTCACATACATCTTTAACACCTCCCTGGAGACATGCCATGTGCCAGCCTGCCTCAAGTCCTCCACCATCATCCCTGAGCCCAAAAAGCCCAGGCCAACTGGACATAATGACTACAGACCCGTCGCCCTGACCTCTGTAGTAATGAAGTATTTCGAGTGCCAGGTGCTGGCTCACCTTAAATCCATCACAGACCCTCTACTGGACCCCCTACAGTTTGCCAACAGAGCCAACAGGTCTGTGGACGATGCAGTTAACATGGCCCTCCACTTCACTCTACAGCACCTGGACTACCCAGCATCCTACGCCAGGATCCTGTTTGTGGACTTCAGCTCTGCCTTCAATACCATCATCCCAGCCCTGCTTCAGGACAAGCTTTCCTAACTGAACATGCCTGATTCCACCTGCAGTTGGATCACAGACTTTCTGTCTGACAGAAAGCAGTGCGTTAAGCTAGGAACACAAGTCTCTGACTCCCGGTCCATCAGCACCGGATCACCTCAGAGCTGCGTTCTTTCTCCTCTGCTCTTCTCCCTATACACCAACAGCTGCACCTCCAGTCATCCGTCCGTCAAATTCCTGAAGTTTGTGGACGACACCACCCTTATTAGGCTCATCTCTGGTGGAGACGAGTCTGATTATAGGTGGGAAGTGGCCAACCTGGTGACCTGGTGCAGCCAGAACAACCTAGAGCTCAATGCTTTTAAGACAGTGGAGATGATTGTGGACATCAGGAAGAACACAGCTCCACTCACCCCCATCACCCTGAGTGACTCCCCAGTCAACACTGTGGAGTCCTTCCGCTTCCTGGGCACTATCCTCTCCCAGGACCTCAAGTGGGAACTGAACATCAGCTCCCTCATCAAGAAAGCACAACAGAGGATGTACTTCCTTCGGCAGCTGAAGAAATTCAACCTGCCAAAGACAATGATGGTGCACTTCTACTCAGCCATCATTGAGTCCATCCTCACCTCTTCTATCACCATCTGGTACGCTGCTGCCACTGCCAAGGACAAGAGCAGGCTGCAGCGTATCATCCGCACCGCTGAGAAGGTGATTGGCTGCAATCTGCCTTCCCTCAAGGACCTGCACACCTCGAGGACCCTGAGGCGAGCGAGGAAGATTGTGGCCGACTCCTCCCACCCTGGACACTCCCTGTTTCAGTCACTCCCCTCCGGCAGAAGGCTGCGGTCCATCAGGACCAATACCTCCCGCCACAAAAACAGTTTTTCCCTTCCGCTGTTGGCCTCTTCAACAAGGCCAAGGGTCCACACTGACTCTAATGATTACTTAAAACAAATTACATCACACAATTGTATCTTGCACATTTGTATTTTTGTATAATATTATTTTTTTTTTATATTGTAAGTGGTAACTTATATTTTATGACAACTTAGATTGTATTTTATTGTACATTTTTTTGAATTCTATGTACCCTTAGTATAGATAGTCCACATATTAAAATGTTTGGTTCCTAGATGTTTATTGTATGCACCTTCCTGCCAAAGTAAATTCCGTGTCTGTGCAAACTTTCATGGCGAATAAATCCCATTCTGATTCTGATATATGGTACCAATAACTTGCATTTGAGCTAAGTAATACATTATAGTCATAAATAATTTGCGGATGAACCATCACTGAAACAAAACATTTAAGCTGGACCCACCAGCTGCGTCTCCGGTTCCTAACCCTGTTGTTGAGTGAAGACGTTGTTGAGAGACAGCAAAACGTTTTGATCCCGCATCCTTCATTTATAGCTATAATACCGTTTGATAATCAATTTGTGTTAATATATCTTCAACTTAAGTTGTAGTGTTGATAGTATAGTTCTTTGTTATTGTGTTTTTTATAGTGTTTTTTGTATAGTTGGCTAGTTTAAAGTAATTTAGCGCACTCCTGTGAAGGTGGGCCACCCAAAGGACAGAATTTGAGGTAAATACTATCTATGTATTTGTATGTTTATCCAACGTGAAATAGCCATATCAAAAATGTATGTATATTAATTTCTAGCCAATTTGAGTTGGCACTGGTTTTCTAAAGGCCGATATATGTTTCTCCGTTTTCCAAAAAAGTAATGCCCTTCTCTACAGGGAACGCCCTCTCTAGGAATTTTCTAGGGCTGTAACAATGAATTGATTATTACGCCACTCAATATGTTGCGGGGATGTTTGAGTATAAAAAAAAAAAGTTTAGTTGAGCGCGTAGTAGAGTGGAAGTAGAGGAAAGGCCGTCGGAGAAACGCTGTTGATAACGTTGTTCTGAAACACATGGCGGAGGCAGAGAAATCAGCACAACCCAAGTCATCCAAGGTGTGGGAGCATTTCACACTACAAACATCGAGTCTTTAGTCAAGTTACAGTCACTGCTCAACGGACTTAGAAATGCTATCAACGGTGTGTAGATCCTTCTACTTGCCACGGGAGCTAACGGTTGTCATAGTAACAGCTGTTTACATACCACCGGATGCAAACGTTAGCGCAGCACTCTCTCAGCTGTATGCTACCGTTAGTAAACATCAACAGGCTCATCCAGACGGAGTGCACATCATAGCGGGTGACTTTAATCAAGCGTGCTTGAAGACAGTGCTACCTAAGTTCACCCAATATGTCAAGTGTGCTACCAGAGGGAACAATACACTCGACCACGTATACTCCAACTTAAAGCATGCCTACAGAGCCACACCCCTCCCCCATTTAGGACAGTCAGATCACCTTTCACTGCTCCTCATCCCGGCATCCACACCGCTCAGGAGGAAGACAAAACCTTACATTAAGACCATAAAATCTGGCCCGAGGGAGCTCTCTCTCAACTGCAGGACTGCTTTGAACATACAGTGTGGAACATGTTCGAACAACAGGACCTGGAGGAATATACAGGAACTGTACTGTCCTACATCAATCATTGTACAGACACTGTGACTGCAGCCAAAAGGATTCGGGTGTATCCTAACCAGAAACCCTGGAGGACAAGCAAGGTCAAAACCCTACTCCAGGAGCGGAACTCCGCCTTCAGGTCAGGTGACAAGGCCCTTCACAGTACCGCTAGAGCCAACCTGAAGAGAGGCATCAAAGATGCCAAGAAGGCTTATAAGGAAAAAATCGAAGACCATCTCACTAATAATAATCCAAGGAGAGTGTGGCAGGGAATTCAAAACATCACCAACTACAAGAACAGCAACACCAGCACTGTCCACGCTGATGCAACATTAATTCAGGCTTTTAAAATGCATTTAAATAAAATGTTTGTTTATAATGTAAATCGTGTTTTTTCTTCTGTAGGCACACACATAATATGTTACAATACACAATACTTAGCAGCAGCCTGTTATACTTTAAGTTGATTTTTTTAATAAAGAAGTTAAATTACATAAACACATTCAGTTTAGTTTTGCTCTATAGAATACATTTTACTAGATAATATGCATTTTATACTTTGTATACAATAAATATCCATTATAGGCATAAATGTAAATTAAGGTTGAGAAATTGATTCTGCATTTGGTTTGCAAAAGTTATCAGAACGTCGCAAAGGAACGTCCCCATGACATCGCAGACAAACGTCCCCTAAATGTTATGAGGACGTTACATGGACGTCCCAGGGACGTTTGTCTGCGACGTCCCCCGGACCTTTTAGGAAACCCTATAAAAGGACGTCATCGGGACGTTCCCTTGCAACGGCTGATAACTTTCGGGGACGTTCAGGGGACGTCAATTTGTTAGCTGGGTCTTGGCAGGGAGTAAAAAATAGGCCCTGGAATTTGATCCAGACCGGCCCACCAGAACCAGCTCCCATATACACAACCACAGCTGCCCTGCCAATGCCTCAACATTTTGTGTTTGATGTGATGCTAGTTACGGAGTGTGAGAAATATTAATCTATCAAACATTGCGCAGTCAGTCAGTGAACAAGTTTAAGAAAGCTTTATTGCTTGGGGCCGGCCCACAAGGAGACAAAAACATCACACGCCATTGTGCTACAAAGTTGTCTGCTAGCATGTTGTGCTAGCAACCTATTTAAATATTTGGTGAGAAGTCCCCTCCCCTGCTATCAATATGATTGATCCCTGAGACAGACCTTGTCTAGTGAAGGTGATGTCTTTTAGTCTCTTCATTTTTCAGCCCCACCCTTACGTTTCTTAGCCTGGTTTTCCAAATTATAAACATTGGTAACACTTTAGAATAATGGTCCGTTGTTAATGAGTAGCTCTGCAGGAAGTAATAGGTAGTTCTACATTAACACTGATTTTAATACTATTAACTAATATGGAACCAAGATTAACTAAGCAGTAAGTAATAGCGAATTTAGTACAAAGGTAGTTCCTTGGTAGGTATTTGATTATTACTAAATAAATTTATCCTCATTGAGAACTACTTGTGAACTATGACCAATTAAGAAAGAATAACCAATTAATTACTAATCACAAAAGTAATGTCTAAAAAGTGAACAATTGTTTTTTTTTTTACTCTTAACATGGTCATAACATTTCAAAAGCTTTTGCCTGAAATCAGTTCTTTGTGGAAACCAGTTTATGAATATTAACGTTATAACACGTCCCTGTATGATTATGGGACATGTCCCCTCCTCCCCAATATTTGATCATACTGTATGATTATGGCACACGTCCTCCCCAATATTTGATCATACTGTATGATTATGCGGGCAATTTCGATGTGTTTGCTATTAGGTCTTTCTGCAGCTCAGAAAATATCAAATCACGGCCGGTCCATTTTCCAAATCCAGTCGACTTGGCTTACCAAAACCTAATTGTCCTAAATCCATGTCATGTTTTCCCTAAACCTATACTGGTGCAACGTCAATGAGTGAGTTAGGAGCGTGAAATCATTTGGCAGTGGCACATTTTTATGGATGGTAAATATCCAGAATTTGGCTAATATACAACAACAACGACTAACGCTAGGTGAATTTCACTAGAATTTCGAATTGTAGAATTAGTGCAAATTTCGAATTGTAGAATAAGTGCAAAATTTCGATTGCAATACTATACAGTTTGTATGAGTGAATTTTTACAAGCTAGCCGACAGCTATAGCCTGGCTTTACAGCTAGCAACAACTGTAGCTGCGTTTTGGGCCATATTTCTCTGAATTGGGTTAGGTTAACTAGCAAGTTATTTTACAGTCCTGCCATTTGTTTTTTCTTCCTTAATCATTTTTATTCCTTTGGAATAGCGTTGCTGTTGTATTTCGCAGTAGTGACCAATGCTAGACTCCTGAGTAGTGAATAGGCCTATACGTTGATTTGGGTTAGGGTTAGCCATGTACTTACTTATTACTTATTTAGCCATTATGTTTGACTCAGTTTATCATCACATTTTGTTGAGTGTATTGAATGTTTCATTCCAAAATACAAAATTTCTGTTTAAACGCTAGGTTTCATCATTGTGCAAAACAAAGAATGTTTAATTCAGACATATTTTACAAAATGCTTTATTCTTGCATGCCCATGTATATTTTTGCATTATGTAGGTTTTTCTTTAACGATTTCATGGAAATCTTCCAGTGCATATAATAAAAACAAATGCTATCCAATCACTGCAGTTGTTTTATGTTGTAGATCTTGTGAGGTGACATGTTAGTGAGGTGTTAACATGTTTTTCACTTTAAAATAATGGTCCAGATTACAGTTACTGCGGAATGACAAGGTAACTCTTGAGTAATTAGTGAGGAATTTACATGTTTGTCACTTTAAAATAACGGTCCACATCACAAGTAGTTCCTGCAGGATAACAAGGTAACGCTTGAGTAATTAGTGAGGAGTTAACGTGTTTTTCACTTTAAAATAATGGTCCACATCACAAGTAATTCCTGCAGGATGACAAGGTAACGCTTGAGTAATTAGTGAGGAGTTATACTGGTTTTCACGAGTAACAGGCCTATAATAAGTCTAATTTTATATTTGACACATACGGTACAGGCATACATTTCTGTGAGGCACTAGTGATATTCTAACAAACAGTGTAATCTGGAAGATGTGGTTGTGCGCTTATCGCAACATAAATGTAGGATGCAAATTGTTTTTTAAAAGAGAACATCAATGTTTATATTCATATCCTAAAGAGAAGTCCTCATCAGGCGGCTACTGTAACATAAAGGTAGGTCTTTGGAGTCTGAGACATTGAACTGACACTCAAGAGCTCATAATAGTAAACTAATCCAAACATGAGAGTGTCAGCATCACTTCCTAATTATAATTTTTAACAAATTATCATTATTTATATTATACCATGTTTAAGTTTGAAATAAACAGAGAACATTTGTCCATCCTTTGGTAAGAGTAGGCAAAATCTCAACATGTAGTTAACGTATTTGGGGGGATATGATATTCATAAACTGGTTTCCATCAAAGAACCCATTTGAGGCACAAGCTTCTGAAAAGTTATGACCATGTTATGAGTAAAACAACCAAATTGTTCACTTTTTAGACATGTTACTTGGTTGGTACTTTGGTTATTCTTTGTTAATTGGTCATTGTTCACAAGTAGTTCTCAAGAGGATACATTTATTTAGTAATAAGCAAATACCTACCAAGGAACTACCTTTGTTGTAAATTAGCTATTACTTACTGCTTAGCTAATCTTGGTTCCATATTAGTTAATAGTATAAAATTTGGTGTTAATGTAGAACTACCTATTACTTCCTGCATAGCTACTTGTTAACAACGGACCACCTAAACATTTAAAACTGAAAGCATGCAGCCAGGCTCTCCACCTTTATTACTCAGAGATAGAGAGAGAGAGAGAAAATTACGGTAGCCCTGAAGTGCAAAACACACCCCCTAATATGAATATACAACCCCCAAATGAAAACACTCCCCCCCAATACGAGTCAGCTCCCCCCAAATTGGTTGACTTGTTCACCTCCCCCCAATACAAAAACACACTCCCCCACGGGCATCATCTCGCATTTTTTTTTTTTTTTTTTTTTTTTTTTTAGCCCCTGACTCCTAGCCTGACGTTGTCATACTCATAATTCTAGTCAGAATATGAGTCTGAAAACTCTCCGTTGGGCTGTGACTATGGGGCGTGTGTCAACCGAGCTCGTAAAACAAATGCCTCTTCGCTCAATTGGATAGACCTGCAACCAATCAGAGCAACGTAATATGTTGTTTGTTGAAAACGAATTCAACCCAAGCGCTCTTTGGTGAAATTGTTGATTACGTTACTGTTGATCATCTGTCCATCATCGTATAAAGCAATGCCCAGATCCTGGTTTTCTATAGTTGTCCCCAATACGAGACCCTACAGACCCAACTTCCCGACCACATGTTTTTGTGGGCGGGACGAAGTTGGGCTGGCAGCCAGGCTACCTGACTCCTGTTGTATTGTCATAAAAAAAAGAAAGTTGACTTAGCCTACTGTCAAAGTTCGTCAGGCCACTGAGATATGAAAGGGCACCCACGGCGAGCTTGGGAAGTTGAGTGTTGAGTATTTTTTTGGGGGGGGAGGGGGGCACCATCGTAACGTTTTTTAGCCTGAACTTTCAATTCAGGCAATTAAATATATCTTTTGTTCTGCCTGTTTTGTGCAGAGGCAAGTATGTGGCGGTAGGCTACATAACAGGTGTAGGAAAACCCGGAGAAATACTGGTGATGAAAGTGTAACCGAAAATGAAAAGATTAAAATAATTGTGTTGTTTATAAATATTTAACTGGACAAAAATAAATTCTGTTTGGTTCATATATTTTCAATACATCTTTATGCAATGAGCTACTCTTTTTGTCTTTGTCTTAATCATTTGCATATTTTCATACAAAAGGAGCTTTACACACTTATAAGAGCTGAAGATTTGGTGACACATACATTTGATGTTGTCTTGGTTTTGGGTGTTTAAAATGGTCATTTACATTTGAAAGGATTGTAAATCTAGTTCTTCAAGAAAATTGTAGCAAACTGTAATCAACTTTAATCAAATAAAACGAAATTTCCCAACAAAAAGGGGTTTTGTGTGCTTCCGGTCGGGCGAGTGTTGATCGGGACTTCGATAGTGCGGCTACACAATCACTACTGCGCAGACTCTGGCTCCAAGATGGCAGCACTCGTATCCGGGATATTTTGTCTTCATTTTCGTACAGTGGGAGGAAGCGGAGTTGTTGCACATTGAATAAAACCAAAACGAGCAAAATAGCTTTAAATTAGCTTTCCATGGTGTGATTTAGAAATAAATTAAATACCCATATCTAGGAAAAGTCAGGGTCCTGAAATTTAATCCAGTGCGACAATACCATTTTTTTCTTTTAGTGTTCAATCACAAATGTTCTATGATAATCAGGGCTCTCAAGTCTCACAAATTTGCTGTGAGACTCATGCATTGCAACCATTTCTCACGCTGTCACACAACACCTTGTATTTCTCACACTGAGAAGTAAGGGATAACTTGTCCAGCTACAATTAATGGACGAGGCGCAGGCATACAGAGGGAAGTTTTCAGACAAGTTGATAGCTGTCTGCTTATCAGAAACACCACCCCCGGTGCAGGTGCAAGCAATGTCATGGCGAGCCGGGAGTTGTGCGCCCAGGTGTGAGAAAAACCTCCTTGTGCCCAACAACAATGCCACTACATCTGCGTTATCTCTTTTGTTGACTTAGAACAATCTGGAAAGTAGAGCCCGTAATCTGTACTGTTCCTGGAACTTAACTGACACTGTGAACCAACCACACTCTCTGAGCAACAGGTGTTATTTCATGCACCGCATCAGTCCTGTGTTGAGTGACACCCACTGTGACATCACAGCAGGAAGCGGTCACTAATAGACCCTCTTCTTCTTCTCCATCATCTCTAATGGCTGCTGTGTCAACAACCAATCACCACAACAGCATATCTTTTTCTTGTATCAACAACCAATCAGGCCAGCAGCACGCCACCCTACACGCCCTGAACAGGAAACATTTCACAAGCAGAGATTTTCTCTCTCTCAGACACACACACTCACTCTCACTTTCTGTTACAGTCAGTCAGTCTCACTCACTCATTCACTTTCTCACTCACTCATTCCCTTACTGACCCACTCACTCAATTACTCACTCAGTCAAGAATTCACACCTCACTCACTAATTTCCTCATTCATTCAAACACTTACTGATTTACTCACTTGCTCACACTCACTAATTAACTCAGTATTTCACTCATTCACACACTCACTAATTCACTTGGTCACACACTCACTAACTCACTAGCACTCACTAATTAATTCACTAATTTATTCATTAATTCACAGACTCGCTCGCTCACTCATTCACTCCCCTGAGCCCTGGTTTTAAGGTTATGAGTAACCCCGCTCTAAAAATGAGAGTATCATACACACCCACGCACATACACACCCTCAGGTAGTGTAGCACCTCCGGTTGCGTCTGATCTACCCGTTCCATCTGTGATGCCACTTAGTAAGACAAACACGCCTAACCAGGCGCACTGATTGGATTGCCATTTAACATTAAGAATCTGTCCACTCGGTCCCTTCTTTTTCCGCTGACAAAGGAGAATACCGCCCCCCCACCACCTTCCAGAGTCTCTCCCCCAACCCCCCCCCAGGCTTGCCTGCTCCAGCCCCATCCCTCACAGTATCCACCACCCCACCCCCACCCATGGGGGTATATATTAAGGTGAGGCCCACTGATCTACCTCAACCTACCCTGCTCTCCAGCATCTCTACCAGACCTACCTGATCCTCCACCATCTCCTCCTCACCTCGTCCTCCACAGGTAACACCTACGGCCCTAGGGCCTCACCAGACTTCAACACCGCCAGGGACCTGAGACCTGGAGGTTTACAGCTCAGACTAGATGTCATGTTAGTAGTAGACCCCGGTCTGTTCCTTTGACTACTTGAAAGTATGTTGTTGTAAAGCTTTACAGTAGAGGTTATCCGTGTGTTGATGGGGGCAGACAGACAGGACACCTCTGTGCGTAAGTTACTCGTAGGCAGTCAAAGAGAAGGTGGATCTGGGTTTGGTCTTGGGTTGATGAGTGACTGTTGGGAGAACAGTCTAGACTCCACAACCGCAGGAGGTAAAGATGGTTTACACTGTAGCTCACTGTAATTCTCATGCTGTCACTGGTAACATGCAATGTGTGTGTGTTTGTGTGTGTGCGAGTGTATTTAGTGTGTCCATGTGATGTACTGCAATGTGTTTTGTGTATTTGTATGTGTCTCTGCATGTCTGCCTAATAATCTAATGTATGTGTGTGTGTGTGTGTGTGTGTGTGTGTGTGTCAGCTCTCCGCCACCATGGCCCTCTGGTTCCAAGCTGTGTCTGTGCTGGTGCTGCTGGCTGTGTGCCCCCCCAGCTCTCAGGCTGCAACGTCCCCTCAGCACCTGTGTGGATCCCACCTGGTGGATGCCCTCTACCTGGTCTGTGGAGAGAAGGGATTCTTCTACAACCCCAAGAGAGATGTGGACCCCCTCCTAGGTGTGCAATCTAGCTCCTTCTAGCTACTGTACCGCTCCATTCTTTCTCTGCTCCTCCTCTCCTCTCGTCTAACCCAACCACTCTCCCCTCCCTTCTGCTCTCCTCTCGTCTAACCCCACCACTTTCCCCTCTGCTCTCCTCTCCCTTCTACTTTCCTCTCCTTTCTTCTCCCTCCCCCCTTCTCTCCTCCCACCCCCCATTTCACCTTTCATATCCTCTCCTCTCGCTCCCCCCTCCTCTCTTCTCCCTCTTCCATTTCACCTCACCACCCTCCTCTCCTCTGCTTTCTTCTCCCTCCCCCCTCCGTCTCTCCTCTCCCCTCCTCTTCTCCTCTCCCCTCTCTCTTCTCCCCCCTCTTCTCCTCTCCCTCCCCCCTCCACCTCTCCCTCCCGTCTCTCCCCCCCCCCCTCCAGGATTCCTTTCCCCCAAGGCAGCAGAGGGAGAGAACGAGGTGGCAGAGTTTGCCTTCAAGGACCAGATGGAGATGATGGTGAAGAGAGGTATCGTGGAGCAGTGCTGCCACAAACCCTGCAACATCTTCGATCTGCAGAATTACTGCAACTGAGGCCTGGCTGTGTGACACTGAGTCTAACCCTGCTGTCTCCAGATCCTGGCCTTCCTCTCCCCAGATCTCCCAGTCTCCAGACATGTGAGATAATCTGCTCTCAGTGCACATGGGAACCGAACATGCTGAGACGCGTTATATTTTTCTTAGAAAATAAAGTTCTATGAAATGAATGAGGTGTCTGCCTTTATATTTTGCTGAGATTAGTGTGGACTGTTATTTGCACGTAGACTATAGATATATATTTATTATAATTTAGACATTGGCAAACGATTAAGGTGAGCTTGATTTGATACACCCAGTGCTATGAAACGTGTAATTTATATAACTAAAACGTCTAGCATGGAAAGTAGATGGACGTATTTGTTTCAGATGTAACTGACAGGGTTGTTATTGTCACCATTGCGAAAAGGGAAGTCTGAGAGTAAATTAGAGGAACCAATGATATTAGACCTCGCAAGTGAGTTGGTTTCCCCGCTTTGTAGAAGATAACGAAAAACCTGTCCGACGGAAATCGACATCCCTTTTTTATTATGCTACTAGTCCAGGTGGAGTGACGAGTGTCCACAAGGTGTCCCGCTTTATTTCTACAGTCAGCTTGTCCTGAAATAGTGCTACATTCAACCTTACAATAAGCTTTAGATAATGGTTTGTCTAACTGACGAATGTTTCTTCTTGGAGCAAATTGACCACACGCCAACATTTGGTCGGTTAAAGGTTAAAGGAATAATTATATATTATTCGGGAAGCAAATTGAAAACGAGTGCTCCTGTCGTCAGTCTGCGCCGTTAGGGGCGGGACCGACACACCTGTGTAGCCGGGGGCAGGTGCAGTGTTTACAGGCACGCCTCGCTCCCTAAACTCTATCAAAACCACAGGGGTTCCGCTAAACGTATCATCAATTCTGAGACACCGCCGCTCGGTAGTAGGTCTAGTCTGCAAAGAGAGGAACCATTTTACATCTATATATTGATATACAAGGAGATTGTAAACTAGTTAATGTCAAGTTAATTTGTCGTAAACGGTTGGATAAGAATTCAACACAATGCAATATGTTAATTTACCAGAAGATGCATGCAGAAACGGTAAGTTAATGACACCACTGCAAGTGTAATTTATTTACTGTATTATCAGTATTGTTCGTACAAGATTATATTAGATACAAATGTAGTGTCATGGTTTATAACAGCATTTGTTACCTTCAAATGCTTATTGGTGACCAGGATTGTGCGTGGATGGGGAAGTGATTTGTATTCGTCTCGTCCTTTTCACGTAAAGAAAATTAACACAGTTCTCTGAATATCTATGAATAAGGAACTGAAACAGTCAGTTTACAGAGTATGGATAGAGTGTTTGTCGCTTGAGCAGAATCTACAACTTAAGCAAACAGTCTCGGATTTCAAAATTACTGACCGGGGTGTTTGAGGACGCCCATGTTGACAATGTTAACATCATGGGATTTTCTGTTAAGAACTGAATGCAGGGCTACTTCCCTGAGACTAGTCGCCGATAGCTTATCTAGAATGACGTAAATAAGATCGTACGATATCTATTGAATCCTGATTATACATTCATATTTAGAATATTGATTAAATATGAATATTTTATACTCAAATCGTATTGTTAAGGTCCATTACTTGTGATTTTAGATCATATGAAAACCTCAAGCCATAATTCTAACAAACGTTAGAATTAACAAATTCTAACAAACGTTGCCTACTGTACATTATTAAAACAGAAAACAATCTAAATAACATCAACACAAAATTAATCATTTGAATATCCGTGGCTGTGGTTTCATCCAGATACCACAAAGTCACCTCACCTCGGTCTGACCTGAACATTCCACCTGCATGTTCATGGCTGTTATGACATCACCGTGTGACCTGATGCACCGATAGTGCCCCGGAATCAGTTCCATCTACCTGTGGAATGTTGATGATGTCTGAAACATAATTCAGCATAATCAGAGAATGTCAATGCTTTATTATCCCCAGGGATGGATTAACCGATGGGCCTACCGGGCCCAGGCCCAGGGGCCCATGAGCTCAGGGGGCCCATAACCCAGAGCCTCGGCGTATCGTCACTGTCATTAACTTGATGTACTAGGGTATTGATATGATGATATGCACCGTAGCCGGCTTAAGTCATTAATGTCTTAACAGGGCCCCAAAAGTCCTACTGAAATTTAAAATAGCCTAAACATTCACTTTGAAGATGTCACAAGAAAGAAACCTTTATGAAACCTTTCAAGTGAGTGTTTATCCCCTCAGTTTATCTATAGGACTTTAGAGGGCTGAGTACTCCATGCAATATGGGCCCTTCAACTTTGTAGGGAGAAATCCAAAAAGCAAGTGCAAAACAATAGCATTAGAGCTGTGTCTAAGCACCCCCAACACACTATTTATTGAAGATATAATATTGTTAAGCCTATGGTGGTAATTTTTCGAGAAAGAGAGAAGGTTGTGTGGGCTACAAATGTACACTCTAGTCTATGGTTACAACTATCTAAATATTTTTGTAATATAAACGTTGTTTATTTTGTTGATTACTCAAGTACTTTTGCGTTTTTAAACAACAATATCAATATTATTCCTGACAAAAAAAAGAAATTGTTTTGCCAAGAGAATTTTTTTTTTTTTTTTGCGGTGAGGGGGAGGGGGCCTCGACACATCCAGGCCCAGGGGCCCATGGTTTCTTAATCCGTCCATGATTATTCCCCCCCAGGTTCCTCAGTGCATGTGTGGTGTGGCTCTCAGGCTGTGGTGTGTGTGCTGAGTGGAGGAGGAGCCACCGATGGAAATGGCACCTCCCCCCTCCCCAACACCACGGAGACAATCGCCGTGCTGGTCACCACCGGCAACAACAAATGGAGCAACTATAACTTTTGGGTGGGGCTGAGCCTGGCCGTGATGTCGGCCTTTCTGATTGGTGGAAGCGTGTTACTGAAGAAGAAAGCCCTCCTCCGATTGGCTGATACCGGACACACGAGAGCAGGTGGGTAAACCAGGGGTCTGTTCCATTAAGGGCTAAGAAAAGTGTGGTTTAAATGCCAAAACCGATATTAAACTTAACACATCGGTCAGGGTTAAAACGGTCTCTTAAAGGTCAATTCAATTTCGAGGCAGGTTCAAGTAATGTGTGTGCACGCTAGTCTTAGGCAGCCAGCGAAGTTGGAACATATATCAAATTGAAGCACCACAGTGAAAAGCAAAAAAGAAAGAAAAGAGTGCAGTGATGTTCACGGCTAGGTGACCTGTTACTGGAAGTACGTTCTCTTACCATCAGAAGTGACCTGTGACCTTGTCATAGCTTCCTCATCCACCAACTCATCAATGAGATGACATGCCATGATTGAAATAGAACAACACATTGGTTGAGATCCTGTCTTTAGACTTGACTGATAAAAAAAACAAACACCCACCAAATACATCTAAGGTAACTTTTTGGCCATTCTTTAAATAAAGGTTATTGCCACATGGTGTTGAGTCGATTGTAGGCAGGAGACAGATATAACGCAAGAGGTTTTCTTTTAATGGATGTCCATCAGCAAAACAAGATAATAAACAACTTAGGTGTCTTAAAAAAACAAAACAAAATGGAAATAAACTATTACTCATAATATTAGCGGAGCTCAAATCATAATGCCCGGCATAGTGACGACAAGAAAACGGGACAATCCCTGACAAAGGACTAATACAAAACTTACACCTTATATACAGAAACCAGAAACCTAATTCGTAACAGCTGAGGACATGAAACTGTTTGGAGGTGTTTGAGGAATCCTAATACTGGGGAGAGAGAGAGCGCTGTGGTCTGGATTCTCCACTAGGCGTAACAGCTATTAACCAAAACATTCAGCAATAGATTTGTAAACATGGTTTCTTATCGGGAAAATCTGGGATAGGATGAGGATGTAGATACTTCATTTCTGGTAAAGATACGTTTTTGCAATTGTACTGTTTACCGAAGCGAAAAATATACTTATTATATGTATATACTTTAGGGGGGACAATTCCATAACATGTTCTTAAGAGCAATTTTTGATGGGGACACACCAAAAGTAGTTCTGTAACACATTAGACATGGCCTATGTTGTCATGTATATTGGGGGGAATCAATAGTATTTTGCTGAAGATTGTTGGGGTTGTGTACCCCCCGTCCCCCCCAGGATTTCTGCCAATGATTGTTAACCATTAACTGTGTTTATGTAACATGAGCCTAAAGGTTTGATGTCACATTGTATCATTAAACACAAATGTAGGTCTATGTCTGATCATTTATCAGTGTATTTATTATTTATTAAATAGATTTTCTAAGAAATCAATAGGAGCTAGGTTGTTTCTTTTGTTGTTCAAATATCAGTAACAATGAAGTTGTGTTAGTACAGAGAAACTGTGGAGTGATATTTCAGAAGACCTTGTTGCACAGGGTAGGGATGTGAGCAGGTCAGCCAGCCTGCTAATAGCACGTGTGTGAATGTGTGGAAACATGCTAGTGTGTGTGTGTAAGTGTGTGTGGATGCAAATGTGTGTGTGTGTGTGCCCTTGTGCATGGGTGTTGGTGTAGTGTGTGGATGTGTTAACGAGCTACTCTCACTCACCTGTAGCAAGACCTGTAATCAACCTTTCTTTGTCTACCTTCCTTCTCTCTCTCTCTCGCCTCCCTCTCTACAGGTGATGGTGGCCATGGCTATCTGAAGGACTGGCTGTGGTGGGGGGGTCTTCTCACTAGTATGGACTCAAACAAAATGGCCTCCATTAACCCTTAGAAACAGAACATCTTAAAGATGATTACATTATTTTTTTCTGTCCTGGTCACTGATCTGTTTTTCCCTCTGTGTGTACCATAGTGGGTGCCGGCGAGGGGGCCAACTTTGCAGCGTATATGTTTGCTCCTGCTACCGTGGTTACACCACTGGGCGCTGGAAGTGTCCTTATCAGGTACCCATAGTTCTGTCTCTCCTCCCCTCTCCTCTCTTCCTTTTCTCCCCCTCTTCTCCTCTCCATTCCCCTCTTCTCGCCTCTTCCTTTCTCCTTCTTTTCTCCTCTCCATTCTTCTCCTACTCTCATCTCCTATCCATTCCTCTCCTTTCCTCTCCTTTCTTTTTCCTTTCCATTTCATTCCTCCTCTCCATTCCTCTCCCATCCAATCCTCTCCCCCTCTCCTATCTCCCTCCCCTCTCCATTCCTCTCCCCTCCTCCTCTCCCCTCCTCTCCTCTCCATTCTTCTCCTCTCCTGTCCTCTCCTCTCCTCACACTATCCTGCAGGTAATCAGTGTGTGCTGTTCTGGGTGTTCCTCAGTGCAGTTCTGTCCTGCTACCTGCTGGGGGAGACCCTGAATCTGTTGGGGAAGCTGGGCTGTGTGCTCAGCCTGCTGGGCAGCACCCTCATGGTCATCCACGCCCCTGAAGAGGAGGAGATCTCCACTCTGGAGCAGATGACCCACAAGCTACTGGACCCAGGTGAGCTGGTGGACAGGGAGGATGTAGACAAGTACATAGTTAGTCTGGGTAACAGGTAGGCTGGTAGACAGGTAGGATGGTAGACAGGTAGGATGGTAGACAGGTAGGATGGTAGACAGGTTGGATGGCAGACGGGTAGACAGGTAGGATGGCAGATGGGTAGACAGGGAGGATGGCAGACAGGTAGGATGGCAGACAGGTAGGATGGTAGACACGTAGGATGGTAGACAGGTAGGATGGTAGACAGGTTGTATGGCAGGCAGGTAGACAGGTAGGCTGGTAGACAAGTAGGCTAACAGAAGGAATGCATTTCCTGTTTTCTGTCTTTAATTATTATTTGTGTGCTAACTTTTGTTTGAATGATCTGATTGGCTTGCTGTGTGTTTACGTATGAGTGATCTGATTGGTGCTTTCCCAGGGTTCCTGGTGTACGCCAGTGTGCTGCTACTAATCTGCCTGGTGCTCATCTTCTACTTGTCTCCTCGCTATGGGAACAGCAACATCCTGATCTATATCAGCATCTGCTCTCTACTGGGCGCCTTCACTGTCTCCTCTGTGAAGGGACTGGGCTTCGCTATACGCACAGGTAGGGAGGGAGGAGATATGGCGAGAGGGGACGAGGAAGAGGGGAAGGAACTTCTGTGTCTTCTGTAGGATTTGAAAGCCTGTTGTTACTGGGATTGGAATAGACAGAGAGAGGAGGAGAGGATAGATTAATGAATATATGATGTCATACATTTCATACCTCGAGTTTAACATACTGTCTCTCTCTGTCTGTCGGTCCTTTCACCCCCTCCCTCATTCCTCCTCTTCCCTCCTCCTATCACCCTCCCTTATCCCTCAACCTTCCTCCATCCTTTCCACCTCATCCCATCCCATCCCCCTCTCCTCCATTCTCCCCACCCCCCTGCCCCTCCTTCTTTCTCCCCTCCCCCTCCTCCCTCAGTCTTCTTTGACGTCTCCGTAGCAGCCAACCCTCTGACCTGGATCCTGCTGCTGACGCTAGTCTCCTCCATCGTCATCCAGGTCAACTACCTCAACAAGTCCCTGGACTCCTTCAGCACCCTTCTGGTCTACCCCATCTACTATGTGTGCTTCACCTCTGTGGTGCTGCTCACCTCTGTCATCCTCTTCCAAGAGTGGAGCTCCATGTCCGGGGTGGACGTGGTGGGGACACTGGGCGGGTTCCTGGTCATCGTCCTGGGGGTGGCCATGCTGCACCTGTTCAAGGACCTGGGGGTGACCCTAGAGGGGGTGGCCTGGAGGCTGTGTCAGCCGCTGGACAGGGAGGAAGGGGGGGAGGGGATGGGGGAGGTGGGGGAGGCGAGGGTGAAGAGGGGGGAGGATAAACATACGCTGATAGACAACATGGTGGTGGAGAGTTTGCCCCCCATGAGGGAGGATGGGCCTAGGGTCTTCATCATCAGCTAGTTGTCTTAATCCTCTTCATTTTCCCTACCTTCATATTGATAGTCCTTGTCATCATCCAGTGCCGTAGCGTCTTCATTAGCAGCTGATCATATTCCCCATCATCATCAGCAGCAGCTGAGATGACGACGGCGATCCCATTCATGCCACCTTGCTTTCCTCGCCATCTTCATCATCTTTTGATGGTTTCCTCCTTCTTCATCATCAGGAGGCCCCCCTTCATCCCTCTCTGCCCCCAAGCAGTGTGAAGATTGCTCTATAGAGATGCACTTGAACTCATGTAAATATGGCCATAAATAATGTCTTTAAGGGGTTGTTATGTTGCAGTGTTGATGCACAGTAGGCAATGAACAGTAGCTGGTGTACAGTAGCTGGTGTACAGTAGCTGGTGTACAGTAGCTGTAAAGGACTCAGGGTGTTGAAGATCGGCTGGTCTCAAAAGAGAGCAGCAGTGAAGACACCAAGCTGGGAGTGACACTGTCTTCAGATGCAACCACCATGGATCTGACCACTGAGACAACATCTCAGGTCTCAAACACTACAGTTCTAGAACCAGAACGTCCTCTTACTGGAGTTAAAGGATAAACACATTCTGTTTTAGAACTGCTTTGGACCGTCCTGGCTGGTGTGTAAGAACCATGCATGGATGCAGAAAGTTTTCAGGACCAAGAGGTTCAGGGTCGGACTTGGGTCAATTTTAGTGATCAGTTCCAGCCAGCCAGAGTAATTCAGGATCCGTTGATCTGTGTGTAACTGGGCTTTTCAGGGTGTTATGTGTTGGTTTGAAGTGACCCTAGTTCCTGGCAGTGTTCTTTGATAGTAACCGACCCGAGCGTAATCAGGATTCTTCACAGGGAGGCTGACCGCAGAGGTTCCTGACATGCTGATGACGGAGGTCTATGAAGCTGCAGGATGACGAGGCTGCAGACCTCTGTCTATGAGGTGTGGTGGTTCACCAGTAGTTCCTCCTGAATATGTTTTCAACATTGCGTCCCAGATGTTGTGTTGACCTGTTGAGGTCATTGGTTATAGTCACCTGACAGTCACCATGAGTCGTAGAGAAGATACTTCAGTATGATTAGAGAATGGGTGAACATCTGTAGAACTCACCATTACTAGGCCCTACATAGACCTCATAGGTGTAAAGCTGTGTGCTGAAGGCAATGTCTATGATGTCACAGATGGTACTGTACCTGGTCTATGATGTCACTGATTGTACTGTACCTGGTCTGTGATGTCATGTATTATACTGTAACTGGTCTATGATGTCGCAGTTGATACTGCAGGCCCTTGTCTATGATATAAAATAGCTATGGAAGACTGGCCTCGCCTGCATTGGTTTTTGAAAGAGCTGGTATTATCCACACTTATCAACAAGAAGAGCTAGGTGTATTTATTTGATATGTCTGTGATGAGAACACGCATGTCATATTACTCTGTTGGTCATTAAAACACTCTGGCTTGATCTGAAGTGCATTATGGTTGTTTATGGGCTGTGTGAGCAGAATTTCAGCTTCAGGAGACTTGCACAGTGTTGTTACATGCTGATACACGCCTGTAGATCCTCTCTGTCTGCAGCATGTCTATTCGAGTGATCTGTCAACTATCCCTAGTCATCTATCCACTATCAATACCATTCAAGTTTAATAAACATACATTGCATTCAACCATGATACAAACAAGGATATTAATGTGTGTGTGCATGCAAGAACATTTGACTGTATGTGCCTAGTCAGTAAATCTTCCAACAACCAAACCGGTTCTGGCGGTTCTCCTCAGGGAATGTTCAGCGTGGAACCCTCCTCTAGACGGATCCTGTTCCTAACAACATGCAGGTGTCGGGTATCCTTGGCTGGGCTTCAAGACTGCTCCATACTTCCTCTGACAATTGTAGTGGGCTGGAGGTAAATGATTCACAACTTGAGATGTCCCAGGGGTGGATTTCTTCAGTAGTGTGTAGAAAGCCCCAATCCCTGGGGATCCTGTTGGAGGGTGTACCTAAGAACGTCAGAAAAAAGGAGTGAAGGAGGTAGGGGAGCAAGCATGACCTCAGAGGAGAAGTTGCTAAGCGTCCGTGCACCAGAGGATGTTAGTCTAAACACGGAGGAGGCTCTTCATGTTAGCATGACCTCACCTTAACACACACCTGGATACACACCTTAACACACACTTGGATACAAACACATGGATACACACCTTTACACACACCTGGATACACACCTTAACGCACACCTAATCACACACCTGGAAATATATCTTGAAACACACCTCAACACAAAATTGTATACACCTGGATACACACCGTAACACACATCTTGACACTCACCTTGACACACACACCTGAATACACAAGGGGTGGAACTGCTCTTGATTAATTTTAAAAGAATTTGGAGGAAAATTCATACATTCTCAACAGGCACAGACAGTTATCCCCTGAAAGCTACACCACACTGCTGCTATGTCCTCAGACTTGTTGGGACCTGTGTTGCTGTGTCACCTGGACCCAGCCTAGCTGAGATATTCCAGTACTGTGCAGTATACATTTATGAGTTCCATGTCTGTTTCTGTGCTTCATTGGCCAAGCACTTTATGATATCCTTTCAGGATTAATAAATAAACTTTCTTCGAATTGAAATATTAACCTGTGAGGACAAAATGGTAAACACACCGGAAATAAGGCTTTAGAATTCTTCCATGCTACTGCCTTATACATTTTGATTCTCTGCCTTATATTTTTTCATGAGAAACATATGTCCATCAATCAACCGCTTGATTGTTCAATAACAACTCAACTATCTTTTCAGGAAGCTTACAGCTTCCTGTCTACACGTGATGTCGGCCTCTGTCTGCAGTACCCGCCAAGACCACCAGGTAGAAGCAGAGCCCAAATCACTGAGTTCATGATAGAGTGAGAGTGAAAGATGGACGTCAGGAGGAGTAACAAGTATAAAGTACATGAGTGTGTTCACCTACAAATTTATAGTATCCTGGATGGACTGTTGTATTGATATGATTACAGGATTTCTGCTAAACACATGACAGTCTGTACACATACACAGGTTGCTTCACACAGCCACACTGACCATATTAGGGTGTTCCTCTTCCTGGCATTAATTCATTATGCAGCTCACTAATCCCTCCCCCACAGTCGTGATCAGCCACTTCCACCCGGCTCCTGATTGGTCATCCACCTCTCTAATCCCTAATCCTGTCAATGGGATTGGCTACGCTGCCACTCAACGCCAGACACAATCTTACACACCGATGTAATATGTTTAGCCACCATCGCACACATGCACACACATACACACACATACATACAGTACATACAAACACACACACATACACAAAAGCAGAAAAAAACATGCCAGAGAAAGAACTGGAATTTATGCAAACTCACACATATACACACATTGACAAACACACACACACACACACCTCCCACAGCCCTCTCTAAATCATGACAGAAACATGTTATTAAAGCTGGCAGAAATCAGAGGATGAAAAGCTGAGAGATGCCCTCCTTTCATCCCTCCATCCATCCATCCCTCCTTCCTTTCATCCATCTCTCCCTCCTTCCCTTCATCCTTCCCTCCTCCTTCATAAGTCTCCTGTTATTTTGTTCCTGCTTGGATGTGTTGTTGTCCTAATTACTGTGATCACTCATCGTCCAGGACTTCTCTCTCACTCTGTCTCCCTCTCCTCCCTCTCCTCTATCTCCATCCTCTTTCTGTCTCTTAACCCTTTCTCTTTCAATCCCTCCCTCCCCCCTCCCTCCCATATCATCTCCCTATTCTTTCTGTCTCTCAACTCCCTCCCTCCCACCCACAGCTGAGAGCTAGTGAGGATGATGTTCTGAAGCTCATCTTCACCTGAGCTCTCACAGCTCCACCACTCTGCTACAGTGGCTGTGAGGGGCCAAACCAGAACACCACAGTAGTAAAACATGAATACCAGGGGCCAGTTGCATAAAAATATACTTAATCTTAGACTTAAATGCAACTTTAAGTCCGACTTGCCATAGACACTTCAATTTACCTGTTGCATAAAGCTTTACGATCAGCGACTAACATAAGACTGACTTAAATAGCCTGTTGCACTTTACATTATGGGTAAAATAAGACACTTCGCGAAAAAAGAAAAGATGGCGGACAAAACAGCGACACGGCGAAAGATTGATAGCCTACATTTAAACCTGATGAAAACCTATATCTGTTGAAGGAATACAATAATGAAAAAGTTGTCTTATAAACAAATAGTGCACGCGTAATTAAGCTTCTTAATTTAACCCCAACGCTAATTACATTTATCAACAACTCCAACGCAGATCTGCTCACTCGTTTAATAAAATGACATTTTATTCTGCGGAAAAGCAGAACCCAGTCAACATTTTCTGCAGTTACAAATAACACACTTAATTCCTTTTGTAATAAATTATACTAATATAATGACATAGCCTACTAACAGATCATTGCAACTCAGCCCTTACCGCAAGGTTTAGCCAGGGGGAGAGGTGGCTAACTTTTTTACCTTAAATGAAGTCAGTCTGACTATTTATGAAACAGACAGGCTTAGTTAGACTAGTCTAACCTGACCATTTAAGACAGTCTAAGGCTAAGACTAGTCTTCAATTAAGTTAATGCAACTGGCCCCAGAAATCAATGTGCCATTAAAATCCAATCAGAATTAGAAGAGTGATTTCACCTGACTAGAACCTACTGCACTGTACTCCATTCTACTGCACTGTACTCCACTCTACTGCACTGTACTCCATTTAGGTTAGATTAGTTTATAGGGTTGTAACAGGTTTTTTTTTTTTTTTTTTTTGTGTATTAGGGTTAGTATAGCGTACTATTTATTGTTATCTGTAATTTAGGAAGTTTTAGTGTTAGGGTTAGTATAGTCGTTTATTTATTGCTATCTGTATATTTAGGAAGTTCACTTATCTAAGCTCAGCATAGATGTAAATTTGTTCTGTGTACTTATATGTTATGTTATGCCAAGTGCTTGCGTTGTCTTGTCTTAAGAATTTCAGTGCCCAGTCTAACCTTGTGTTGCTCTGTGCACCTGACAAATAAAAGACTTGAACTTGAACTTGAACTTGAACTTGAACTAGAACTAGTTCACACTTTCCCATGTGCTGATGATATGACTTAGTGAAATTATATTAGCTGTCATTTTATGCCAGGGCCCAAAAACGGTGAAACGTGGGTTTATCTGATATAGTTAATTGGGGGGCCAATTAAGCTTTTATTTAAAATCAATCTGATCACTTTGCACAATAATTGAGTAACAATGTAACTCAACATCACAACAACTGATCAGCAAACTTTGCAAACACAAGATGTCACTGCCAATACTTTTGGCCAAGACTGTACACACAACTGCATATTCGCGTGTTTCTTTTTTGTTATCCATAGCAATGCCACCCACTCAAAGTTTGTGTGAGTGGAGAGGAGATAGTGACAACAAGGACTTAAAGGAGAATGAGAGAATGACAAAATGAGAGCCAGCAGAACGAGGCACTTTGCTGTCCTTCTACATAAGCATATCAGCATTGTACCCCTCACACAGCTTGGGGGTACCTACACATCTGTTAGACCTGGTAATTCAGCACGCACGCACGCACTCACCACCATACATACATACATACTCACCACACACAGACACACACATCATACACACGTGTTTGTGTGCATGCATGTGTTTGAGTTTGTTTAAGTTAGTGTTCAGTGTGTATGCGTGTGTGTAAGAGTGTGTGAGTTTGTATGTGTGCATATGTTTGTGTGTTCGTGAGAATGTATAAGTGTGTGAGAGAAAATACATTTGCAAGTGTGTGTGTATATGTGTGTAAATGAAAATGGGTGGAGTGTATGTGTGAGTTTGTGTATATGCTTGTGTGTGTAAGTGTGAGGTCTGCATGAGTGTGCATGAGTGTGTGAGTGTTTCTGTGAGACTGTGTGTGCCCGAGTGCGTGTTGTGTGTGTATGTGAATCTGTATATGTGTGTTGTATGTGTGTGTGTGTGGGGGTAGGAGTGGAATATGTAAGCCTCTTTGACTGTCTTTAATAAACTGACAAGAAGGTACTCTTGGTGTGGTGGGAGGGGGCGTGTCTGGAGGGAGACCTGGGTTCGATCCCCACACTGGCTTCTCACAGGAAACCATGACAACCGAGGAGGACATTTCTGGTTCTGAACTCAAACTTCTATCTCAGCGGTTAGCAATATCTAATCTCTCCCCTCCCACTCCTCCTCTCCTCCCTTCCCTTCCCCCTCTCCTCACCTCGCTCCCTCCCACCCTCTCCTCCTTCCTCCCCTTCCCCCTCCTCTCCTCCTCACCTCCCTCCATCCCTTCCCCCTCCTCTCCTCATCACCTCCCTCCCCCCTCCTCCCTCCTCCCCTCCCCCCCTTTCCTCCCTTCTCCCTCCTCTTCCCCTCTCTCCTCTTCTCCCTTCTCTCTCAGTGTTTCATCTGTCATTGTGGTGTTCTGTCTGCCTCCTCGCCCCCAGGATGATAAGGCTGTGTGAGAGAGAGGGAGAGAGAGAGAGAGAGAGAGAGAGAGAGGGAGGGAGGGAGGGAGAGAGGGAGAGAGGGAGAGAGAGAGAGAGAGGGAGGGAGATAGAGAGAGAGAGAGGGAGGGAGGGAGGGAGGGAGGGAGGGAGGGAGGGAGGGAGGGAGGGAGGGAGGGAGGGAGGGAGGGAGGGAGGGAGGGAGGGAGGGAGGGAGGGAGGGAGAGAGAGAGAGAGGGAGGGAGGCCGCCACTTAACCACTGACCAGGGCCTTGTAGAGAGCTGCTCTGATCTGTGTGTGGGAGAGAGTGTGTGTGTGTGTGTGTGTGTGTGAAAGAGAGAGTGTGTGGGCATAAGAAAGTTTGTGAAATATGGAAATGCCCATTGAGGGCCTCATTTATCAAGCCGTTTGTGCCTGTTTCCAGGTGTTAATTGTTCGCAAAGACTTAACGATGCTGGCTATTTACAAACAGGGCACACTTGGCATAATTCGCAGATTGCCTGCCACATGAGCGAGAACAAGTTGCGCTTTCAATATGCGTTCATGGGGAAAGTGGGAAGGTTGTGGGGAAAGTGGGAGGGTCGTGGGGAAAGTGGGAGTTACATTACATTTAGTCATTTAGCAGACGCTCTTGTCCAGAGCGACTTACAGTAAGTACAGGGACATTCCCCCCAAGGCAAGTAGGGTGAAGTGCCTTGCGCAAGGACACAATGTAATTTTGGCACGCCAGAGAATCGATGCAGCAACCTTCTGATTACTAGCCCGACTCCCTCACCGCTCAGCCATCTGGAGTTCCACTCAAAAAGGTGGGAGGATCCGCGTAAAGTGCGCCTAATTATATATTCCACGGTATTTACAAAGACTGCCAGTAAGAGTGTGCCTCTATTCTGCAGGGGAAATTCTCCGCCTCTTAAAAGCAGGTCTTAACCAGGAGCGCATTTTCCTGTGTGTACGAATGTACCTTATTCAATGGCAGCAGTGAACCAAGGCATAGGCCAATTTTTTTCCAAGGGTGTGGATGTTCCTCATGTTTGTATGCTTCATGTTTTGGTTACCTGCAATGTTTTTAGGGCTATCGCGTTGTTTATGATCATTATCCTATGCACTTTTGTAAAGCCTCTGCTAAATGAATACATGTAGGCTAAATGTAAATGTTCTGCCCCTGTAATATGTTCAGGTTTGCTCTTACTTCATTGCGTTTTCTTTTTCCCGTAGGAAGATCCATGATAGAAATATGCGAGCCCATTGTTCTTTTAGAGGCGCGCAAATTACGTTTGAGGGCGGATGAGGATGCATGGCGGGCGCTATTACCAAACTCGCAAATACAGACGCAGCGTATACTGCGCCATTGTTAGTAAATGAGGCATTGAATTTCTTTTCTGGTTGGCAGCGTGGCTTCAGGTTAGTCTACATTGCTGCTCAAACTGGGACAACTAAGGATGTTCCCAGATGGAGATTCACCCCAAACTCACAGAGCAGCACACCAGCTCTCTCTCTCTCTTTCCACTCCTCCCTCTGTCTCTCTGACACAAGAGCTCTCCACAAAGTTTTAATGAGCGAACAGTGCAGCCTAATGAGCCTGGACCTCCTAATTAGGGCCTTCCTGGCTAATTGCTACTTCCTTTGTGTGTGTCTGTCTCTCCCCTCCCTCGCTGACAGGGGGTAATGAGTTGTTACACCGTATGATGTCCCTGGATCGCATAGTGGAGGAACAGAAGGTCCTATATGCTCTGAAGCGTGAGCATTATGACAGTTTTTATTTTAGTTTAGACTAGTAAAACATCAAGAGTGAAGGATGAAAATAAATAAATAAGAGAGAAAGAGATGAAGAGTCATGAAATGACTTTTTCAAGAGAAAGTCAGAGATATGGAAATGTGAGTTTTTCCTTTGAATAGATTTTCCCTCTTTTCTTCATTTCCTGGTTCTTGTCCTTCTATATACTCCCTGCCTTCTTCTTCTTCTTTCTCTTCACCTCTCTTTTCCTTTTCTCCTCTGAGTTCTCTTCTTCACTCCTCTTCCCCTCGCCTCTCTTCCCCTCCATTCCTCTCCCATCACCTCTCTTCTCCCTCCTCTCACCTCTCTTTTCCTCCCTCACCCATTTTCTCCTCCCTCAACTCACCTCAGGGTCATGTCCTCAATCACTCTGTAGAGACATGAGGGCTGATCCATAAATTGAGACGCAGTTCCGCAGAGCTTTAATGTGTAAGATCACAAATGTGACTGTTATTGTTCTGGTGTAGAGTGCAGTATGCTGGGAGCACAGCTTTTAAACAAAGCAGTCAGTGTTCAAGTATGTAATGTGTAGTCTTTCTCTTGCTCTTCTCCTGTATATCTTTAAGTCTGCAGACCGGGCCAAACAACCATTCACATGTCCACAAGGATGTGTTTAGAAAAGTCTAAAGTTTATTCAGAACAGAGTGCTGTTATTTACCCCCCCCCCCCCACATACATATGACTCACCCACCCCTCACACATCTTCCCACTGTCACTTTCTTTCTGGGGCCAGACCTCTACATAGAGTCAGACAAACAGGCAGGTAGACAAACAGACAGGTGAACAGATAGACAGACAGGCAGACAGGTGGGCAGACAGACAGGTGGGTAGACAGTAGTGTTGCTTTCGTCAACGAAAATTATGACTAAATATCTTTGTCAACAAACCTTTATTACGTGACGAAAACGAGACGTGATGCAACGTAAAATCTGGTCATGTGAGGATGACTATTATCAAATGTATAATGTGATATTGTTGACGAATAAAAACGAGACTAAATGTGGTTTACAAAATAAAAACAATGCTAAAATGTCTCATTTTCGTTGACCTAACATCATACCTTTATTTTGTCTCGTTTAGTCAAGTTATTATTATTAGCCAACTCATGAGGCGGTGGTTAATGTGTCTCATTTTAACGTTAGTTTAAACGTAAGCCACTTGAGCTGAAAACGACTGAGACTGTGTGTGTGTATATTTGTTTGTGAGAGTTTAAAGTGGGTTAACATGTGTGACTAGTGTGTGTACTGTGTGTGTGTGTGTGTGTGTGTATGTATTTGTTTGTGTGAGAGTGTAAAGTGGGTTCTTAGTTCCTACCTGACTGACTGACTAAGCTAGCCTGACGTTGTCATACTCATAATTCTAGTCAGAATATGAGTCTGAGAACTCTCCGTTGGGCTTTGACTACAGGGCATGTTTCAAACGAGCCTGGAAAACAAATGCCTCTTCGCTCAATTGGATAGATCTACAACCAATCAGAGCAACAGAGTGAGAGAGAGAGTCAGATGGCTGAGTGGTGAGGGAGTCGGGCTAGTAATCAGAAGGTTGCCGGATCGATTCCCCGCCGTGTCAAATGACGTTGTGTCCTTGGGCAAGACACTTCACCCTACTTGCCTCGGGGCATGTCCCTGTACTTACTGTAAGTCGCTCTGGATAAGAGCGTCTGCTAAATGACTAAATGTAAATGTAAATGTAAACAGAGTATGTGACGTATGTTAAGCACCGCATAGTTGTTGTCAACAGAACTAAACTACAAGCAGACTTGAAGTATGCTTGAAGAATGAATACAAACGATTTTTGCCGGTGTTGTAAAATTAATTTAAGGGTAGGGAGAGTACTTGTTCACACGGTCAACCTTTTTGAGCGAAACAATAAAGGGCAATGCATATACGAACAAGTTCTCCGTTTAGGATTACAACTCCATCGGGGCCAGCTGATAAATTAAACTTTTACCGAATCCCGTAGGAAGGACGGCAAAAACATATTTTCCATTGACAAATGCCTTGATTGCGTCTCTCTGTTCCTCTTTCAAAATTAATGAGCTGTCGATGTCTTCTAAAACAGACTCGATGGCAGAATCATAACATCCCAGATCTCCAGCGGTAGCCATGTTTGTTCAAAACAAATTCAACTTAAACGCTCTTTTGTGACGTGGGTGATTACGTTACTGTTGATCATATGTCCATCATCCTATAAAGCCATCATTGGTCCGCCCAGATTCTGGTTTTCTGTAGTTGGTCCCCAATACGAGACCCTCCAGACCCAACTTCCCGACCAAATCTTTTTGGGGGCGGGGAGAAGTTGGGCTGGCAGCCAGGCTATGACTAAGCATCCCTTGTCGGCCAAATACTGTAGCTAGTTTTGTCATTCACATAGCAATCACACTGAACTGAATTTGGAAACAACAACATGACTTTGAATACCTTATTCTAGACCAATACATACATTTAAACAAATGGTATTGGAATTAACACGCCTCCTGAGACTATTACTTAGACTACTTCCGTTTTGATTAGAACTAGACTAAGTGTCGTCAGTTTTCATCGACTAAAACTAGACGAAAATGTCATCGGTTTTCGTTGACGAAAACTACACGAAAATAGTCATGGATAATTCTGGCTCAAATAAGATTTAAATGCTCAGACTTTTAGTCGACTGAAACGTGACTAGACTAAAAAGAGTATGAACGTGTCTAAAACTAATAAAAACTAAAATGACAGCTTGACACAAAGACTAGACTAAAACTAAAACAGGCTGCCAAAAACAACACTAGTAGACAGACAGACAGACAGGTAGGCAGACAGACAGACAGTCAGACAGGCAGGTGGGTAGAGCAGGTGGGGAGTTCTCTCTGTCATCCTAAAAATTTTACCAAACATCAGCAGAGGAAGAGTCCAGGTTATAAAGGGACATTTCTAAACAAATCCAATTCAACCTGGTTTAAACAAAGCTGTAAAGTTTGAACCACACCAACATGACATCTCTGAGCATGTCTCATTCACAGAGCCATATCTTACAAACGTCATCTTGTAGAAAGTATAAAACATGATTTCAGTTTTGTGACACAAGGAGTCTTTAAAATTCAGAAATGTTAGGTTCCAACCCTGTTCCTTATAGACCTCGCTGTGTGTCCAGTTTAGGAGGGTTATTGTGCTTTGAAAAAATCTTTATTGCAAAAACAAACAACTCTGAATCCTGCATGCTGCAAAATGACTCACGGAAAAACCATCAAGGGTCAATCCTGTTTCAGTTCAGTCAATTCAGAAAGTAAGTTCCAATCTAAAAGGAAAATAATATGAGGTGAGAATAGGAACATGACTTTGAAAGCTTGAAAAATATGAATTGAAATGCTGTTATGTTGTAAGAAACCATTTGCAAGCGTGTCAAATACATTTGCAGGCTTGTAACTTGCGGGTGTATTTCTGTGTGATGGATAGGATGACCCAGGTAGCTTTAGTTGCAGATGTTGTAGAATCTAATGGGTCAAGGGTGGAAGGTCCCGCCCCCAATTTCACTGTTCAAAATCTGTCTCCCATTTCAGACTTTTAAAACGTTCACAATGTGACACTGGCTGAACGTCTAGTTGTTGTAACTAAACAGAAACACGTTTTGAATACCCGTAAGTTAATTTGGAATACATGTGTAATCAAATGAAGCTTACAAACATTTAAATTATGTTCACGTGGAAAGGTACAAGCTCAAACCATTTTTACATTTGGTTACATTTTTTTTTACAAATGGCTTCTTTTGACATAAAGGCTTTTCAATTGTGTCTTTCATGCTTTCAGAGTTCTGTCTCTCTTCTCACCTCATGAAATACAGTTTCTTTGTATTTAATAAAACGCAAAATAATTCAAAACTACTTTTCAAACTATAAGAACTGTCTCAGTTTGAACTGAACTGAAAGCTTAGTGACCAGAGCACATGTGGGTGGTCCTGTTCATGATCCCTCATCATCTCTCTCCAGAGCCAGGAGACCCAATCAGTCCTCATCAGCTTCCCTGTCAGCAAGCTGAACCCATGTAAACATCAGCTTGTTTACTTGTAAACAACAAATGAACTGTAACCAGTTGATGGGGGTGACGCTCACAGAAAGACAGGCCGACAGGTGAGGGGGGTTGGGGTAACTTGGCTACGTGGGGTAATAAAGGGTGGGGGTTGGGATTAGAAATGCTTGATTGTTAGAACATTAGCATAAGGCAGACAACATTAAGTTGATTCTAGAAGACAGAGAGACTGAGGTGAAGACACACGGGCCTGCCATAGTGCAAATACACTAGCATACCCTCTGGGTGGCGGACAGGGAAGAAGGGAGGAGGCATGGGAGGAATCATGGGAGAAAGAAGGAAGGAAGAAAGGAGGAAGCATGGGATGACGAAGGGAGGAAGAAAGGAGGAAGCATGGGAGGAAGCATGTGAGGAAGAAGGAAGGAAGGAGGGCGGAAGCATGGGAGGAAGCATGTATGAAGCATAGGAGGAATCATGTGAGGAAGACGGAAGGAAGCATGTGATGAAGCATGCGAGGAAGAAGGGAGTAAGCGTGGGAGGAAGAAGGGAGGAAGCAAGGGAGGAAGAAGGGTGTTTACACAACAGGTGAACTCCTCTCTAAGGGTCTTGGTTATTGCAGCAGAGGAGGGTGAGAAAACTGTATCTCTAGAAAAGACATGTTGATGCTTTTTGTTGTCCTCAATGAATCCAGCCAACCAGTCAGCCAGCCAGATAGCCAGTCCGTCAGTCATTCAGTCAGTCAATTATATTAGACAGTAATATAGCTAGTCAGGCAGTCAGTCAGATAACCAGCCAGTCAGATAACTGTCAGTCTGTCAGTCCACCCATTTGGCAGTTAGTTCAGTGAGGTGAGCAGGATGCCAGAGTGCAACACTTATAAACCTTTTTTTCTATCTTATATTAAACCCCCCCCCCCCCCCCCCCCCGCGACCCTCCATCCCTTCCCAGGTCGGAGCGGCTCCTGGTGGGTGCAGTCACATGCCTGAGGAGGCCAGGCCCATGCCGCCCCCCTGGCCCATGCAGGGCAGAGTCTGGGGGCCCTTGGGGAAGTCGTGAGCCAGGACACGCCCATTCTCCCCTCCGGCCCCTCCCCCTCCGGTGGCTCCGCCACCTGTCATCCTGCTGAGGGTGGAGCTTAGCATGGCGGCATCGATGATCTCCTGGAGGAGAGGAGAAGGGAGGACGAGAAGAGAGGGTAGGAGAAGGTAGGAGAAGGGAGGAGAGGTGAGGAAAAGGGAGGTGGAGAGGGAAGGAGAAAAGAGGATAAAGGAGGACGAGAGGAGAGGACGAGAGGAGAAGGGAAGAGAAGGGAGGACGAGAGAGGGGAGGACGAGAGGAGAGGGAGGAGTGAGGGGAGGAGAGAAGAGGGGAGGAGAGAAGAGGAGAAGGGAGGAGAGGTGAGGAGAAGGGAGGAGGACAGCAGAGGAGAAGGGTGGAAATGAGGACCGGATAGAGGAGGAGAGGATAGGGGAGGAGATGGAAGGGGGAGCAAAGAGGAGAAAGGAGGAGGAGAGGGGAGGAGTAAGGAGGAGAAAGGAGAGGAAAGGAGAAAGTAGTAGAGAAGAGGAAAGGAAAGGTGATGAGAGGATTAAGATTAATTCATCCTTATCTCATTATAAAGTTATGGTTATGAGGCCATATAAAAGTAAAGACAAATTTATATTCAATTTTGTTATTATCCTGAATCCATGACGAATTATCTCACTGTCTTTCCCTGTCTATTCTCCGTCTCTATCTACATATCTGCCCTCTTTCTTTCTCTCTCTCTCGTTCCCGTCCTCCACTCTCTCTCTCTCGTTCACGTCCTGTGCTCTTCTCAGTTTAACATAATGAAAGCCTGTAGGGCTGAAAGCAGAGCTAATGATTTGCATGGCTCCTCTCTGTGCTGCATACACCCTCAGTGTTCATAAATCATTCAAACTTCTCACTTCAATAGCTGCTCAACCCTGCTCTCTCTTTTTCTCTCTCTCTCTCTCTCTCTCTCTCTCTCTCTCTCTCTCTCTCTCTCTCTCTCTCTCTCTCTCTCTCTCTCTCTCTGTCTCTCACACATCCCCCTCTCTCTCTTTCCCTCTGTCTCCCTCCCTCTCGCTATGTCTCCCTCTTTTTCTCTGTCTGCCTCTCCCTCCCCCCATCTCCCTAGGGTTCTCTCTTCTCTCTCCTTCTCTCTCTCTTTCTCTTCCCCACCACTTTTTCATCCCCCTATGCCCCCCACCTATCTCTGTTGTCTGTCTGCTGTAACTAAAAGCTGTGTGTATGTGACAGTTTAAACACCTAGGGCCCTATTTTAACAATCTGAAACGCAAGTATCAAAACGCAAAGCGCAAGTAACTTTGTGGGCGGGACTCCGGCGCTGTTGCTATTATACCAGCTGGATAAATGACTTTGCGCCTGGCGGAAATCTAAAATGGGTTGTTCTGAAGTAGCTACATTACTAATGGGTGTGGTTTGGGCGTAACGTGCAATAAACCAGGCGGAGACGTTCTCTTCAGGGCCGTAAAAGATAGAGAAGTGACATTGTCTAGGAAAGGCAGAGCAGTTTTCTCATTGCACTTATTTGCCCCCTCATGCTGCTCATTCAAATTCTTATTTTTATATATATATATATTTTTTTTTTTTTAATTTTTTAATTGTTATATTTTTAAATTGTTTGGTTCTTAGAATTAGTTTAACCATTGTACTTTTTAACTTAATTTAAGACCCGTATATGTTTATTGTTTGCACCTTCCTGCCACAGTAAATTCTGTGTTTGTGTATAGGCTACATGGCGAATAAACCGAATTCAGATTCTGATGGAGATGGGAGAAGAAACCCACCAAAATTAGCTTTGGTTAAACAGGCATGGGAGGAAATTACCACAATTGTTACAAATCAAGTTCACATACATAGCATGAAAATCTTTGTAATCATTGACATGAAAGAAATGTAACACAGCCATACAATAAATCAAAATACTGTTACGTAGCTTTGCAGGAGATAGACCCTGGCCTCGCCAGCAGTGCGCACGGGCCAAGTATGCGCCCTTAAAATAGCATCTGAATAATGCGCCATTGACTTTAGACTACGTTTTTCCTGATCTGTGGCAGAATTGTTTTTCTGAAACTGCAAAATAGCACCAGGGAATGTGTGCGCCGGAACATGCTTCATTTTTTCGCTGAACCGCCTCCGGGAGCGCAAGTTAATTCCCTAATTAACGACGTGCGTCTGTGGGGGGAAAAGTCCGCTTTGCGTCGAGTGCAAACTAGGAATGATACTTGCGTCGTTGACAAAGTCAATTGTGCTGAGTGCAAGATAGGGCCCCTAGGATGTTCTCCCCCTTCACCCCCCGGAGCCCAATGTAGCAGGATGCCTGGGATGCAACAGAGGTGGTTGGGGTGCTTAGATGGGTGTAGCTCCAGTTTTACATCATAACCATGTGGTTATGATGTCAAAGAGAACAACAAAAAAACACACACTCCTACCTTCATCCTGTGTGACTCTATACGAGACTTGTAGCAGAACTCCACCAGAGCGACCAGCATGGCCAGCCCCAGCCCACCAATCAGGATGTAGAACACCCCCGCCACATTACTGAGGCTCAGGGCGCTTGTCTTGTCCTATCAGAGCACAGGACATGAGTCAGGGAGCCAATCAGAACGCAGAACGCAGTACATGCACACAGAGACGCTCACACACGCACACAAACACACACAAAGGCACATCGTTTTCCTTATTTTTTAAAAATTCTATTTAACCTTTATTTAACCAGTAGAGTCCCATTGAGATTGAAAATCTAATTTCCAAGGGAGACCTGGCCTGACAGTAAATAAACCAGTCTACAAGCAAGTATCTGGATACAATTTAGCTTGTACTAGCAGGTCATGTCTCCATATTAATCTGTGTGTCTAGGCTACAGAACAGCTAGCTGCTAGCATCACAGCTTCTCTGACTGAGCATGGCATGCACACATGCACTGTACAAGCTGATCATTCACTCACCCCAAGGTTTCAACATGGCTGGTTAACTAGCTAGAGAACATGTGGGCATAGTTATAGGACTAGCTGAAGGACTATTTTGGGGAATAGTTGACTTTTACCTCATGGTACCACACACAGAGACATGGTGGTTTAAACTGCTAAATTTATTTCGTTAATCACTTTCATATACTATTGATTTGCATTCAAAACTATTTAGCTGGCTGTTAGCGTTAGCAAGATAGGGTTGCAGATCTCCGACAGTTAATTAGTAGTTTATAGGTATACACCATCAGGAAATAACTGATCATTGTTATGGTATAGATCAGCCAATGGGATTAATGACGCACTTGATCTCTTAGTCTTTCATTGATAAGCTCATTCAGGAAGCAGTAGGCTGGTCAGGCCATGGCACCCATGGCATCACAGGAAGGGGCGGGACTTGTGTGCATCAGGTGACCATGCATGTACTATCTGTGCTTTGGGGGGGGCGTGTTTTGGCCCCATCCGTCCAATTACATGCTGCGTGACAGAGCTGTGAGGGGTGGGGGGTTGGGGGGGGGGCGTCTCTGGAGCAGGAAGCTGTAGGGGTGCTGGAGTGGAGTGAGGGGGGGGAGGGGGGGGGGTGGGGGCGGGGGGTATAAAGAGAGGACCAATACGTGGACTGACCTTTCTTCCAGAATCCTTGCTGCCACACTCCCCTTTATCGTACCACCATTTGTTTTTCAGTTTGTCTAAGACGGCCTGCTCATTGAGCTTCAAGACTGCTAGGTTAACTGGGATTCTTCCGGGGGGTGGAGGGGGGGGAGATAACATAAATAACATTTAGCTCTATGTTATCTTATGTCACTCATTCTCATCATCATCAGTGAGCTGGCAGACATTAGCACCCATCATCATCATCATCATCATCATCATCATCATCATCACCACCACAACCAAGATGTGTTCTACAGGTTGTTTACACAACGACAAAACAACAAAAACACCAGACACACAGTAGAAACTGTCACTGCCAAAGTGATATGCATTAATACTCCATCTAGCTGGTCTAAGCTGGCTCCCTGCTGCGAGATGTGTATTACTATATCACTTTAGGTAACCGGCAAGTTGAACAACCTCAGACAATTTACTGAAGTTACTGAGTTACTGAAAACATTTTATTATCTGCAGAACTAAAAGTGGGAATAGTAATGATCAAATGATCTTTGAGTCTAGTAGGAACCAATTGTAACTTTTACATTATGGAACGTTCTAACATGCAGGCTACTGTTACAGCAGACAACCAGGATAGGGTCAGGGGTCAGGGGTGAACTCTGAGAAGGGGGAGGCGGGGGGGTTTGCAGCCGAGGTGTTTGTTTGTTCGCGTTGCCGGTTACCCGCCCCACCCGTCCGCCCACCCATCCACCCACCCATCCCTCCCTTGTTGGAGGCCCCGCCCGCTCCCAGCCAACACCCCGGTATGGGGCGGGGCTCTGGGTCTGACCTTGGAGTCACCTCCCCCGGTTCCGCACTCTCCTTTGTCGTACCACCATTTGTTTTTCAATTTGTCCAACAGGCCCTGCTCGTTGAGCTTTAACACGGCCAGGTTTACTGGGTTTCTTCACGGGGGGGATGGGGTGGGGTGGGTTGGTTACAGGACAGATGGGATAGATATACAGCCGTCAGGTTGGGAGGAGGGAAATACAGGACAGATGGGATATATATACAGCCGTCAGGGTGGGGGCAGGGGGCATACGCAGCAAGTTAGCAATGTGTAGAAAACAACTCAAAGTTCATATCAACAGATTGTCGCTATTTACTATCACAACAATCAAAAAAACATGTGCGTATACGTCAAACTGTTTATGTGCCTGACATGTTAGATTAGAATTGTTGGTTTGTTGGTGTTATACATATGTAAGAGATGGCTTTTTTGCGCATGTCTACAACCTTGTTGGGTTTTACAGAGAGATACAGAGAGTCCAGTGATCCCTGGAGATACCACACACCAGATATGTGGAGGCCTGAGGTACAGTTCTCCAGAGAGAGAGTATAGACATTCTTATTTGTTAGTGAACATGGTTTGTGGCTCCATCCACAACATCAGGGATATCGAATATACAGCCTGATTTACTCCGACTCTGTTTCACTCTGTAAACCCCCGACCCCTTTCTTAGAAAGACAGAGGGAGGGAGAAGGAAGGGAGAGATATGGAGAGATGGAGGGTAGGAGGAAAGTGAGATGGACGTGAGGGAAAGAGAAAGGCAAAATGAGCGAGGGTCGTTGGGAGGGAGAGAGTGATCGAGGACGGAGGGGGAGAGAGAGAAAGAAAGAGCGAGAAAGAGAGGGCGATTGGGAGGGAGAGAAATGGAGGGTGGAGGGAGAGACAAAGATAGAAAGGGAAAAAGACAGAGGGGTGATAAGGAGGGAAAAAGAGAAATAGAGAGGCAGGTAAAGAGGGAGTGGAGAGAGTAGGGATGCAGCAATTAACTGATTATACTATTAACCGCGATTTAAAAAGTCTCGGTTTTATAACAGTAAAGGCTCAGCTACACCGAGTGTTTCTGTTCTCACTCTTCAAAAAGAGACATTATGGTGGCTACATAATTTTGTACCATAATGTGTAACCGTGTAACCGTGTAACAAATACATCGGTGCCCACTCAGCTTCAGTTAGCTAGATATCTTGCTGAAAAATTACATGAAAAATAACCTGACAAAGATCTGGACAAACATGCATCGTGAATTTTTTCATGTGTTTATTTATTCGAATGAAACACAGTCAGGAACATGAAATAACGCATTAGCCCCATTGCCAATAAACTAGGCTAAATCATCACACATTCTACCTATGCTCTTGCGTTAGCAAGCTAAACTAGTTTACATGCCTACAGTCTGGGTGTTTTCGCTATCTAGCTGTTCTTGCATTCCCTGCAAATCAGCGTTAATAAAAAGCAAATGAGCTAGAGTCTAGCTAACATTGACTCGACGGGCATGACTGATGTTTGGCTATACCGTTTTGAGAAGATCCCTGTGCAGTTCGACCCTCAATTACACATTCGCTCGAAGCATTTCACCAAGGACGGTTTTGAAAAACCTGGGACAATGTAAAGCAGGATTTGCTATGAAGCTGTTGCTGAAGAGAGGTGCGTTCCAACCTTATGTTCATCACAACCACAAGCTGTAGTATGATTTTGTCAGTAACAGTTACATTTACATTTAGTCATTTAGCAGACGCTCTTATCCAGAGCGACTTACAGTATGTGCAGGGACATTCCCCCCGAGGCAAGTAGGGTGAAGTGCCTTGCCCAAGGACACAACGTCAATCGCCATGGCCGGGAATCGATCTGGCAACTTTCAGATTACTAGTCCGATTCCCTAACCGCTTAGCCATCCGACTCCCCTTCCCCTCCACAGTTATTAGCAACGCCAACGTGTCCTGTATCTAGCACCTTCCTTTCTCCAGTTCTTTCAAATAAATTATCTAGCCAGGTGTTAGCAATAGGCTAGAAAGCTATTAGTTTTCTGGCTATTTTTCCAGAAGCTTCCCTTCTAATGCTGACTACAGCTAGTCTAGCTAGAGTCATTTGCTAAGTAAGGTATGTTGTCTATCCATGTATCTTATCCAGAGCGTCTGCTAAATTATTATATACAGGAGATGTTAGCATTGCTAATGGGCTAATTGTTAGCGACAAAATCATACTTACAGCTTGCGTTTGTGACGCGCATACGGTTGGAACAACACCTCTTTTCAGCAACATCGGCTTAGCAAATCCTTCTTTAAATTGTCCAAGGTTTTCATTCAAAACTGTCTTTGGTAAAATGGTTCGAGCAAATGAATAAATGTCTTCCTATATCGTGATATAGTTTGGTTGCTAAACTGTAACTTTACCCACCTAAGTCGATCCTGTTTGCTTCGACAACAGAAGTGGAAACAACTAACGTTATCATTTCAAATGATATCTAGTCAATCTGTTGAAAACAGTTTTGTGTAGACACAAGATTTATTTGCACGTTTTTAATTCAAGTCTCCAACTTCGATGTTTCAGTGAGTGCTGTTGGCTGTGTTGCATTTTTGCTCTGCAGCTTCACTCGTTGAAAACCAACCAATCACGGCGCAGCTCATTTATATATTCATGAGCATACTATAAAAAGAGAAAACCTAACGTTTTTTTCCCTGGACAATTTCACAGGAAGCACCAGGGGACGTAGAACAGTACCCGGGCCATTTTCAGCCCAACCAATATCACATACCCTATTAGGAGACCTTAAGGAACAGTGTGAAATACCCCCAAAACCCAGTCAATTACCCCTATAAGGGATCGGACCCACTTGCAACCGATGCAAGCAAGCACACCCTACAATTTCTGCATAAATTGTACCCTCTCTAATTGGGGTACTTGCCTTCGGCGTGCACAAACCATTGTTCTTTCTCATATATATTTTTATTACTAATATTTCTTTTCCCACCCCTGAGGATCCCTCAATATTTGGACCACATAGACACCACCGGTGTCAAAAGGTTTGTCTCGTTAGCGATTGTGTTGCTTGTATTTTTATTTACGTTCCGTTGCACGGTTTATGCTCAGTGCTAGCCTAACGTCACAACGTCAGCACACATTAGCAATGACGCATAGATACAAAGTTTTAGTAAGACAGACAGCGATATAAGCGAGCCCTCAGCATTAGTACCGTAGCTAAAAATCAAGGAAAATGTAGGCTACTTTTTGTAAGGTAGGGCCTACCTACGAACATGTCTTAATCTGCTAGACAAGTGGGGTTCCCCTTCGTTCTCTTGGTGAGCAGTCTCACGAGCCCTACTTAACGTCATGGAGCCGACCAGCCAAATAGTTATTTAGCACTAGCTTTTCTAACTGCATATACCTACAGCTGAAAGCTGTGCTCCGTTTTGCTCCTAGATTCAGACCTAGCTCCGGTAAAGTATAGAGCTAGCTAACTACTAGACTTCTGCTGTGTTGGAATCGCAGGAGCTAACCAGTCGAAGGGTGTACAAAAATACAGGAGCACACCCCACAATTTCCCCAGAAATTGCACCCTCTAGTTATTTTTATCACTATTTTCACACCCCTAAGGATCCGTCAATATTAAGACTACATAGACAACGCCGGAGTCAAAAGGTTCATCTTGGTCCCGATTTTCTTGCTTTTATTTTTATTTACGTTACGGTTTAGGAGCTTATAATTTTTTTGTGGCAAAAAAGAAGTGGCAGAAGGGACCTCAGTGCTAGCCTAACATCAGAAAGTCAGCACACGTTAGCAACGATGCATAGATAAGACGTGCGCGACATGCTAGTAAGACTGTTGCTCAGCAAGTGGTGTACTAGCAGCATCATACATTTAAGCTATTCAAGACTTGTATGTACAGTATGTAATGTCACATTAAATAATGTATTTAAACTCAAGCTTGTGTGGTGCGTCGCTGTCTTCAATGCCACAGCCTAAACTTTGTCAATCTGTTTGTGAAAACGGCTAACATGCCCTGCGCTATTACTAGTTAGCTTGCCATAGGCATCTGCAATGGACGCAAGCACACCCCCACAATTTCCCCAGAAATTGTACCCTCTCTAGTTTACTAATGCATTACAATTACAATTGAAAATACCTCGTTCTTAAAGAGCATTCTATTGTTTGTATTTTAGTGTATTGTTATTAATATCATTTTTGTTTATATAATTTTTGTTTATATCATTTTTAATACAACCGTAAGTTTTTTTGGTACTGGATTATTTGGTAAATATGAAAGGTAGCAACTGTTGAAAACAAAAGTCATCAAAGAAATGTGTACAATAAAACCTACAAGTTTGGAATGTTCATGTAATTTTATACATCCCTAATGTTGTGAACTAAAAAATGCATAATAATCGTGAAACCATGATTATTCCTCAGACTATAATCTATTGCATCCCTAGGAGAGAGAGGGAGGAGGGAAGAGAAATAAAGAGAAAGAGAAATAGACAGACAGAGAGGACAGAAAGAGGTCAGTGTTTTTATGGATGAAAAAAAAAATCCTCCCTGTGATTAGTAGCATCGTCTTTGAGAGCGGCAGTTTTCTGTAGACAGACACACAGATTATCAGACAGACAGACAGATTAACAGACAAACAAACCAATTAAGGCATATGAATGAACAGAAATACAGACAGACAGATTATCAGACAGACGGACTGACAGACAAGTTAACAGAAAGACATGTTCAGATTGCAGACAAGGTGAAAGTGAAGCTAATATTCAGACACTTCACTTTCGCTGTAACTGAGTGTCCAGGGTAGCCTGTATATGTAGAGCTACAACACTGTCTCCTGGTGTGTGTAGAGTTACAACACTGTCTCCTGGTGTGTGTAGAGTTACAACACTGTACCTGGTGTGTGTAGAGTTACAACACTGTCTCCTGGTGTGTGGAGAGTTACAACACTGTCTCCTGGTGTGTGGAGAGTTACAACACTGTCTCCTGGTGTGTGGAGAGTTACAACACTGTCTCCTGGTGTGTGGAGAGTTACAACACTGTCTCCTGGTGTGTGTGGAGTTACAACACTGTCTCCTGGTGTGTGGAGGGTTACAACACTGTCTCCTGGTGTGTGGAGAGTTACAACACTGTCTCCTGATGTGTGGAGTTACAACACTGTGTCCTGGTGTGTGGAGAGTTAGAAGACTGTCATATGTTAGTGTGACAGCCAGCAGAGGTAGTGCAGATATTTCCCTCGATATCTAGGACGTGTCATACTATCCGGATTTCAAGCTTGACAGACAGATAACTTGATAAATATAGACACACACATAGATAGACAGGTATACTGATTAACATACAGACAGACAGTAAAATTGCAAACAAATAGAGATTTAAAGAGACAGGTAGATACAGAGAAACCCGGATAAATATCTACAGACAAACAGGTAAATATATTCAGATAGAGACAGACAGTCAAGACAGATAGATAGACATATAGATAGACGGACATGTGCATACAGACAGGCAGATAGACAGACAGATGTATATCGACAGGCAGGCAGACAGACAGACAGACGTATACAGACAGAAACAGACAAAAACAGACAGACAGAAACAGTCAGAGCATCAGACATTTCAAACGAACGTGAACATGACAGTTACTCTGTGACATGGAGCTTTGAACAAACAACAGATAACAACAGAATCTATGATGAACGACAGTGACAGTTAACATGGCCACAATGGAGGTAGACAGGGTAAGGGAGAGGCGAGGTGAGGTAACGTGAGACAGATTTGAACATGGAGGGTGGACAGGGTTGAACATAGAGGGTAGACAGGTGGCTGGATGAACACTTATGGGATACAAAGATATGTGGCCTTGTACTGAAGCAAGCCCTTGACACTATGCTCCCTAGCTCCTAAGTAAGAGGGTAAGAACTACAAAGACATGCTAGGATGTCAAGCAAGGGACTCGCCTGTGGAATTAGTGACTAGGAAGTAAGACTAGGGGCTAGGGAGCTAGACTAGTAGTTAGGAGGTAAGACTAGGGGTTAGGGTGTTCGACTAGGAGGTACGTTTAGGGGCGAGGGTGTTAGACTAGTAGTAAGGAAGTAAGCCTAGGGGCTAGGGAGCTAGACTAGCAATAAGGAGGTAAGACTAGGGGCAAGGGCTTGTGTTAGGACAGGGCCACAGTGAGAGAGAGTGCTCACAGAAACAGAATATAGGTAAACATCACAAATACATCACTATCTCATTCATCTGGCTAGTTTCGTACTGACCAACACCTATTACTAATACAAACCAGAACACAAAGCTATGTACTAAGTTACTGTCATGATTAATCAATGGAATATCAATGTCTCCATCCTCCCCCTCTCTTCCTGCCTTACTCAGTTATAGCCTCAGCCCTCAGATCAGACACAATCCTATACTGACCGATCACACGGATAGATTAGCTGTCTGAAGGAATGATCGGTTATGACATCATAGTCACCTGAGAGCGGAGCCCTTGGGCGTGGCCACGCCGTAACCCTTGGAGTCCAGGTTCCCGCCCACCTTCATAGTGTCGCAGGGCTTCCTCTGCTCGATGTACTCGTTCATGGTGGACTCCAGCAGGTAGGCATAGCGACCTGGCCAGTAAGAGGGTCATTGCTTACTGCTTATTTGAACACAATTACCTAATGTGTTATTTCCTTAACTGGTTGTTTCTATACCATTGTTTTGCTGATGAGATAAAAGCATTTACAGAATATCCATAGGACATGACATCATTATAAACACACTTAATAACAGGGTACCCCTGTCCTGCATGTATTAGATGTTTCCCTGCACCAACAAATCTGATTCTAATAAATGGCTCATTATCGAGCTCTGTAGAAGCCTGGTAACAAACATGCATTAGAATCAGGTGTATTGGAGCCAAGAAACATCTAAAACATGCCGAACAGGGGGTCCCTGAGGACAGGGTTGAGAACCACTGGAATAGGTGAATAGATTAGGTGGTTAGATTAGGTGTGTGTTTATACATATGGCTTGTTTTACAGTGCATATGGTAACAAGGTCTATTGCATTGCAAACAATGAGCTTTGGAGTCAGAAACCTTTGGATTTCCTGACGCGTATAACCCCCTCGTTGGTGTTCTTGACAAACACGGTGGGGTCCGCTGACTTCATGTACGACCACATCTTCTCAAACACGGCAATCTTTGACCTCTGATGGGGGGGAGGAAAGGAGAAGACATAGAATGAGACAGAAAGAAAGAGAGGTGTGTGTGTCTGATCGTGTGTGTGTGTGCTTTGTTTGTGTGCAATCCTGTGTGTGTGTGTACTGGAGCTCTTCGGAGCATCTCTCCTCACCCTGAAGAACTCCTTGGTGGATCCTCCGTCCAGGGTGCCGTAGGCAATCTCTGTCTGCTTGGCCAGGTCCTCGGCGCTCTCGATGGGAGACACCATCCTCTCCACCGTCAGGAAGGCAGCCAGGTTGGCCGTGTAGGACGAGATGATGATGAGGGTGAAGAACCACCACACGCCCCCGACGATTCGCCCCGACAACGACCTGGGGGGAGGGAGGTGGGGAGTCGGGGAGTTAGATTTCCAAGCATACATGGACACACACAAACGGTCCACAATAGATCAGTATAAACACTGGCCCAACGATACGTTAAGAACACCTGTGTGTGTGTGTGTGTGTGGGGGGTTAATAACCACAAACACAAGCACAGTCCACAATACACCCATAAAAACCAGTGTCTCCCAGAGTGACAGAGGTTGAGCAGTAAGCAGGTTGAGCAGTGTTCAGCAGGTTGAGCAGCAAACAGGTTGAGCAGTATTCAGCAGATAGAGCAGTAAGCAAGTTGAGCAGTAGCAGGTTGACCAGTAAGCTGGTTGAGCAGTGAGCAGGTTGAGCTGGTTGAGCAGTGTTCAGCAGGCTGAAGAGTATTCAGCAGATTGAGCATTGTTCAGCAGGTTGAGCAGTAAACAGGTAGAGCAGTGTTCAGCAGGTTGAGAAGTAAGCAGGTTGAACAGTAAACTGGTTAAGCAGTGTTTAGCAGGTTGAGAAGTAGACAACTTGAGCAGTGTTCAGCAGGCTGAGCGGTAAACCGGTTGAGCAGTGTTCAGCAGGTTGAGCAGTGTTCAGCAGGTTGAGCTGTAGACAGGTTAAGCAGTGTTCAGCAGGCTGAGCAGTGTTCAGCAGGTTGAGCAGTATTCAGCAGGCTGAGCAATGTTCAGCAAGTTGAGCAGTAGGCAGGTTGAGCAGTAAGCAGGTTAAGCAGTATTCAGCAGATTATGCAGTACACAGGTTGAGCAGTAGCAGGTTGAGCAGTATTCAGCAGGCTGAGCAGTGTTCAGCAGGTTGAACAGTATTCAGCAGGTTGAGCAGTAGACAGGTTGAGCATTAAGCAGGTTGAGAAGTAGACAACTTGAGCAGTGTTCAGCAGGCTGAGCGGTAAACCGGTTGAGCAGTGTTCAGCAGGTTGAGCAGTGTTCAGCAGGTTGAGCTGTAGACAGGTTAAGCAGTGTTCAGCAGGCTGAGCAGTGTTCAGCAGGTTGAGCAGTATTCAGCAGGCTGAGCAATGTTCAGCAAGTTGAGCAGTAGGCAGGTTGAGCAGTAAGCAGGTTAAGCAGTATTCAGCAGATTGAGCAGTACACAGGTTGAGCAGTAGCAGGTTGAGCAGTATTCAGCAGGCTGAGCAGTGTTCAGCAGGTTGAACAGTATTCAGCAGGTTGAGCAGTAGACAGGTTGAGCATTAAGCAGGTTGAGCAGTATTCAGCAGGCTGAGCAGTGTTCTGCAGGTTGAAAAGTAAGCAGGTTGAGCAGTTAACAGGTTGAGCTGTGTTCAGCAGGTTGAGCAGTAGACAGGTTGAGCAGTAAGCAGGTTGAGCAGTAAGCAGGTTGAGCAATGTTCAGTAGGTTGAGCAGTAAGCAGGCTGAGCAGTATTCAGCAGGCTGGGCAGTGTTCAGCAGGTTGAGCAGTATTCAGCAGGTTGAGCAGTAGACAGGTTGAGCAGTAAGCAGGTTGAGCAGTATTCAGCAGGCTGAGCAGTGTTCTGCAGGTTGAAAAGTAAGCAGGTTAAGCAGTTAACAGGTTGAGCTGTGTTCAGCAGGTTGAGCAGTAGACAGGTTGAGCAGTAAGCAGGTTGAGCAGTAAGCAGGTTGAGTAGTAAGCAGGTTGAGCAGTGTTCAGCAGTGTTGAGCAGTAAGCAGGTAGAGTAGTGTTCAGCAGGTTGAAAAGTAAGCAAGTTGAGCAGTGAACAGGTTAAGCAGTGTTCAGCAGGTTGAGCAGTAGACAGGTTGAGCAGTAGACAGGTTGAGCAGTAAGCAGGTTGACAAGGGGGCAGGTTGAGCAGTGTTCAGCACTGTTGAGCAGTAAGCAGGCTGCGCAGTAGACAGGTTTAGCAGTGTTCAGCAGGTTGAGCAGTAAGCAGGTTGAGCAGGTTGAGCAGTTAGCAGGTTGATCAGTAAGCAGGTTGAGCAACATTCAGCAGGCTGGAAAGTGTTGAGCAGACCCCAGGGTATTAGTATGCTGAGTGAAGCAGGCTTGGCTCCACACAGCAGGAGTAAACAAACATGAAAGTCACACAGGCTGGTGGGGGACAGCGGAGGAGGGACTGATAGATCTACAGCAAAACAGAGGTTGTATTTGGGGATGTGGCACACACACACACTTAGCAACATACACACACTTAGCAACATACACACACTTAGCAACATACACACACAAACACTCACGCACTTAACACAAACACCTACAAACTCAGCTACAAACGCAGACACACAAACATGCACTACACAGACACAAACACATACAGTACATTCACACATGCCACAAACACACACTTACCACAAACACAGACACACAAAAGCCTGTATTTAAGAGGATCTTCTCCCTCTCTCACTCACACCATCAAGCAGGGTTCCTAAGAAACAACACTGCTCTCTGAAGCACAAACTGAAACAAATTGAAGGAACATAAAAATAGCGGGGTGTTGTCACGGTGAAGCTCTATAAGGGGGTGGGGGGAGGGGGTTAAACTCCTATCTCTTTGCCTGTCTCTTCTCCTGTCTCCTATCTCCTCTCCTGTCTCCTATCTCATCTTCTGTCTCTTATCTCCTCTCCTTTCCTCTTCAATACTAAAGCGATGACGGTGATTGTGTGTGTAATACTGTGTACAGAAGTATAACGGTGTGTGTTTGTTAGTGCACTGGTGTGTGTGTCTGTCTGAAGACTGCTGAGTATGCCAAAGTGTCGGGGTCACCTCTACAGTAGCCCCACAGGGCTCAATCTGGGACTGTGTGTTTCTGTGAGTGTATATGTATGTGTGCTTTTGTGTGAGTATGTATGTTTGTGTCTGTGTTTATGTGTGTGTATGTATATGTATGTGTGTGGTGTGTGTAAGAATGTGTGTACGTGTTATCTGTAGTTATGTGTACCTGTATGTTTCTGTGTGTGAGGGTGTGTGTGTGTGTGTGTGTGGCAGGGCAGAGTGTTGGAGTGTAACTGCAGATCTGAAGTGACAGGCAGGGCCTCCAGGAACAGAGCAACACACACATTGTCTCGTCCCATAGCCCAAGGTACTGGCCATAACACACACACACACTCATACAGAGAAACACACAAAAACACACTAATACACACTGAAACACACAAACAAACACACACACACATACACAAATGAGCACACACACACAAACACAGACAAACCAGAGCAGAGTCCCCCTGTGTGTGAGCAGGTTATACCTGTCTTCTCTGACAGACAGTTCTGACATTCAGTAGAACAAACGGTGCTAGGCATAGACAAATACTGATTATTAGGATCAAACACCGGGGCATCTGGACTCTCTCCCACACACACACACACACACAAACACACACACAAAGATACACACACATACATACACACACCAACTAGGCTAGATGACCTTTCTGTTCTTCCTGACCTTACAGAGACATTTGATGATCAGAAACAGACTTTCCTCTGACTCAGTCCACACTCACTTTCTCTCACACACACACACACACACACACACACACACACACACACACACACACACACACACACACACACACACACACACACACACACACACACACAAACAAACACTCTGACACAAGTGCACGCATCCACGCACACGTGCACACATGCACAGGCACACACACAGGCACGTACACAGACACACACACCCAGAGTGGAGGTAAGCAGGTGGTATATCAGTGCAACATGTCAGCCCTCCGCTGACAGCTGACCAGAACAGAGAGAGAAGGAGACAAAAGAAAAGGAGGAGAGGACGGGAAGAGAAGAGTAGAGACAGAAGAGTAGAGCAGAGAGAGAAGGTTGAGAAGTAAGCAGGTTGAACAGTAAACTGGTTAAGCAGTGTTTAGCAGGTTGAGAAGTAGACAACTTGAGCAGTGTTCAGCAGGCTGAGCGGTAAACCGGTTGAGCAGTGTTCAGCAGGTTGAGCAGTGTTCAGCAGGTTGAGCTGTAGACAGGTTAAGCAGTGTTCAGCAGGCTGAGCAGTGTTCAGCAGGTTGAGCAGTATTCAGCAGGCTGAGCAATGTTCAGCAAGTTGAGCAGTAGGCAGGTTGAGCAGTAAGCAGGTTAAGCAGTATTCAGCAGATTATGCAGTACACAGGTTGAGCAGTAGCAGGTTGAGCAGTATTCAGCAGGCTGAGCAGTGTTCAGCAGGTTGAACAGTATTCAGCAGGTTGAGCAGTAGACAGGTTGAGCATTAAGCAGGTTGAGAAGTAGACAACTTGAGCAGTGTTCAGCAGGCTGAGCGGTAAACCGGTTGAGCAGTGTTCAGCAGGTTGAGCAGTGTTCAGCAGGTTGAGCTGTAGACAGGTTAAGCAGTGTTCAGCAGGCTGAGCAGTGTTCAGCAGGTTGAGCAGTATTCAGCAGGCTGAGCAATGTTCAGCAAGTTGAGCAGTAGGCAGGTTGAGCAGTAAGCAGGTTAAGCAGTATTCAGCAGATTGAGCAGTACACAGGTTGAGCAGTAGCAGGTTGAGCAGTATTCAGCAGGCTGAGCAGTGTTCAGCAGGTTGAACAGTATTCAGCAGGTTGAGCAGTAGACAGGTTGAGCATTAAGCAGGTTGAGCAGTATTCAGCAGGCTGAGCAGTGTTCTGCAGGTTGAAAAGTAAGCAGGTTGAGCAGTTAACAGGTTGAGCTGTGTTCAGCAGGTTGAGCAGTAGACAGGTTGAGCAGTAAGCAGGTTGAGCAGTAAGCAGGTTGAGCAATGTTCAGTAGGTTGAGCAGTAAGCAGGCTGAGCAGTATTCAGCAGGCTGGGCAGTGTTCAGCAGGTTGAGCAGTATTCAGCAGGTTGAGCAGTAGACAGGTTGAGCAGTAAGCAGGTTGAGCAGTATTCAGCAGGCTGAGCAGTGTTCTGCAGGTTGAAAAGTAAGCAGGTTAAGCAGTTAACAGGTTGAGCTGTGTTCAGCAGGTTGAGCAGTAGACAGGTTGAGCAGTAAGCAGGTTGAGCAGTAAGCAGGTTGAGTAGTAAGCAGGTTGAGCAGTGTTCAGCAGTGTTGAGCAGTAAGCAGGTAGAGTAGTGTTCAGCAGGTTGAAAAGTAAGCAAGTTGAGCAGTGAACAGGTTAAGCAGTGTTCAGCAGGTTGAGCAGTAGACAGGTTGAGCAGTAGACAGGTTGAGCAGTAAGCAGGTTGACAAGGGGGCAGGTTGAGCAGTGTTCAGCACTGTTGAGCAGTAAGCAGGCTGCGCAGTAGACAGGTTTAGCAGTGTTCAGCAGGTTGAGCAGTAAGCAGGTTGAGCAGGTTGAGCAGTTAGCAGGTTGATCAGTAAGCAGGTTGAGCAACATTCAGCAGGCTGGAAAGTGTTGAGCAGACCCCAGGGTATTAGTATGCTGAGTGAAGCAGGCTTGGCTCCACACAGCAGGAGTAAACAAACATGAAAGTCACACAGGCTGGTGGGGGACAGCGGAGGAGGGACTGATAGATCTACAGCAAAACAGAGGTTGTATTTGGGGATGTGGCACACACACACACTTAGCAACATACACACACTTAGCAACATACACACACTTAGCAACATACACACACAAACACTCACGCACTTAACACAAACACCTACAAACTCAGCTACAAACGCAGACACACAAACATGCACTACACAGACACAAACACATACAGTACATTCACACATGCCACAAACACACACTTACCACAAACACAGACACACAAAAGCCTGTATTTAAGAGGATCTTCTCCCTCTCTCACTCACACCATCAAGCAGGGTTCCTAAGAAACAACACTGCTCTCTGAAGCACAAACTGAAACAAATTGAAGGAACATAAAAATAGCGGGGTGTTGTCACGGTGAAGCTCTATAAGGGGGTGGGGGGAGGGGGTTAAACTCCTATCTCTTTGCCTGTCTCTTCTCCTGTCTCCTATCTCCTCTCCTGTCTCCTATCTCATCTTCTGTCTCTTATCTCCTCTCCTTTCCTCTTCAATACTAAAGCGATGACGGTGATTGTGTGTGTAATACTGTGTACAGAAGTATAACGGTGTGTGTTTGTTAGTGCACTGGTGTGTGTGTCTGTCTGAAGACTGCTGAGTATGCCAAAGTGTCGGGGTCACCTCTACAGTAGCCCCACAGGGCTCAATCTGGGACTGTGTGTTTCTGTGAGTGTATATGTATGTGTGCTTTTGTGTGAGTATGTATGTTTGTGTCTGTGTTTATGTGTGTGTATGTATATGTATGTGTGTGGTGTGTGTAAGAATGTGTGTACGTGTTATCTGTAGTTATGTGTACCTGTATGTTTCTGTGTGTGAGGGTGTGTGTGTGTGTGTGTGTGGCAGGGCAGAGTGTTGGAGTGTAACTGCAGATCTGAAGTGACAGGCAGGGCCTCCAGGAACAGAGCAACACACACATTGTCTCGTCCCATAGCCCAAGGTACTGGCCATAACACACACACACACTCATACAGAGAAACACACAAAAACACACTAATACACACTGAAACACACAAACAAACACACACACACATACACAAATGAGCACACACACACAAACACAGACAAACCAGAGCAGAGTCCCCCTGTGTGTGAGCAGGTTATACCTGTCTTCTCTGACAGACAGTTCTGACATTCAGTAGAACAAACGGTGCTAGGCATAGACAAATACTGATTATTAGGATCAAACACCGGGGCATCTGGACTCTCTCCCACACACACACACACACACAAACACACACACAAAGATACACACACATACATACACACACCAACTAGGCTAGATGACCTTTCTGTTCTTCCTGACCTTACAGAGACATTTGATGATCAGAAACAGACTTTCCTCTGACTCAGTCCACACTCACTTTCTCTCACACACACACACACACACACACACACACACACACACACACACACACACACACACACACACACACACACACACACAAACAAACACTCTGACACAAGTGCACGCATCCACGCACACGTGCACACATGCACAGGCACACACACAGGCACGTACACAGACACACACACCCAGAGTGGAGGTAAGCAGGTGGTATATCAGTGCAACATGTCAGCCCTCCGCTGACAGCTGACCAGAACAGAGAGAGAAGGAGACAAAAGAAAAGGAGGAGAGGACGGGAAGAGAAGAGTAGAGACAGAAGAGTAGAGCAGAGAGAGAAGGAGAGGAGGAGACAGCAGAGTAGAGCAGAGAGAGAAGGAGAGGAGAGAAAATGACACAGAGATAAAGAAATATATATAGAGAAAGAGGAAGCAAGAGAGAGAGAGAGAGACTGGAAGGAATGTGAGAGAGATAGGGAGACAAGGAATGAGAGAGAGAGGGAGGAGACAGAGGAAAGGCCAAGAGCTTGTTCCAGACATGTTGTTGGGGAGAGAGGATGACGAGAGCAAGAAGATAAAAGAGTTTCTAATGAGTCAGTTTACATGGTTCCTCTCTTGCACACAGCAGACGAACAGAGAGGGAGAGACAGAGGAAGAGAGAACACGAGAAAGGAGGAGAGAGGAAAGGAGTGAGGAGAAAGGAGGAGAGGGAGAGGATAGAAAGGATAAGAGGAGAAGAGGAGAGGGAAAAGAGAGGGAAAAGAGGGAAAATAGAGGGAAAAGAGAGGGAGAGGAGAGAGACGGAGAGGAACAAGGAGGAAAGAAGAGGTGAGAAGTTGAAAGGATGCAAGAGGAGGAGGAGAGAGGAGGGCGAGAGGGAGCAAGAGACAAGAATGAGTGAGAAAGAGGAACAAAAATAATAATATTAAGTTTGAAGCTAAGCTTTTTAGAGGTGTCCTTGGCTCACTCTGAACAGAAGGATCAAACCTTCACACACTGGCTGTGTGAAATATGTGTGTGTGAGGGTGTGTATGTGTGTGAGGGTGTGTTTGTGCCAATTTGTGAGTGTGTTTACTGTATGTGTTTGTGTGTGTGCATGTATTTATGTATGCGTGTGCAAGCGTCTATGTGTGTGAGTGTTTTTGTGTTTGTTTGTATGTATGTGTGTGAGTGCATGTGTGCGTGTATATGTGTGGGTGTGTGCGTAGGGGGGTTAAATGGTCCAGTCATCCAGGAAGTAGAGCAGCATGTGTCTGCACTAGGCTGATGTCTGTCTGCTAGTGTAATCTCATTAAAGCTCTTTCTCAACCTGCAAAACACATATCTAGACCTGACACTTACAGAAGAGCAAAGGAGAGGAAGAGAAGAAGATAAGAAAGGAGAGGAGAGGTGAAGGAGAGGAGGTGAAAAGAGGAGAAGGGGAGAGGAAAAGAGATATAAGGCAGGACTCCGTATGATGTACAGTAATTATAGTTGGTATAACACGATGTGAGTGAGTGGGAGGAGGAGAGAAATGGGGGTAGAGGGGGCAGACATGGGTCAGAGGATGAGGAGTGACCTCAGATAGTATACTTAACTACCGACGGACAAGCCAACAGCATGATGGGTAATTGTGATAATGAGAACGGTGCTTTTAGCCTATGAGAAAGACAAGAAGGGTAGATGGGGAGAGATGTGGAGAGAGGGAAAAAAAGACAGAAATAGAGAAAGTGCGGAGGATAGAGAAAGGGATAGAGAAAGAGAGAGATATATATATACGTAGAGAGAGAGAAAGAGAGAGAGAAAAGTGATAGGACACTGAGCTCCTTTAGCAGAAGACATATCCTTGACGTTAACGACCAGAGATACACAGAGGAAGGTTATTCATCTGAGAGGAGAGAGAGAGGAAGGAGGGGGTGGATTAAGAGACAGAGAGAAGGAGAGATAGAGGGAGAGACAGGGAGAGAGGCAGAGAGTGGGAGAGAAAGAGAGATGGAGGGAGGAAAAGGGAGAGGGAGGCAGGGAAAGAGAGAGAGAGAGAACGGCTGTTGTAATGTGAAGTGAGCAGTGAAGAAGGAGCAGCCTCTAAGAATGCTGGGTGAATGAGGCTCATTCTAGCGATTGCTCTGTCGGAGTTGACGTGTCTATTCACTGGGCTTCGGAACAACACAGACATAAGCCGCCCTTTATGTGGGACAAATACATGCGTCTTCTCCTTTCCTCTTCTTTGCCTCGTCCCTCCACCTCTCCTCCCCCCCCCCCTTCTCTCTCCAGTGAGGGAGAAAGACAGGCTTGTTTGTGTCTTAACTCATAAGGACTGTGTATTGTATGTATCTGTGTGTTACAGTCATACCATGCAGTAATAGCATGTAACATAGAAGTATACAACAGTATTACAATATCATGTGTATTTGTATGTATAATATATAACAGTATTAGTGTATAATGTGTATTCAGAGTATAGAGCATGTCTATTATGACAATAGAAGTATTGTATGTGTATATACAATATAACAGTAGTACAATGTAATGTCTATATTTATGTATACTATCTAACAGTAGTATATAATGTGTATCTGTACACAGTAACAGTAGTATATAACGTGTATGTGTATGACAGCAGTAGTGTATAAGTACCGGGGTGAGATGTCACAGCCTTGCTGCATGAAGGCACCCAGAGAAAACCACAGGGAGTTGAAGATGCCAAACTCATTGGTGTGTTCTGGCGTGGCCCCCTGCTGGGTCTGGTTCTGCTGTGATTGACCCGAGCCCGGTTCTGAGGAAGACAATTGGCCCCTCCTGGGGTGCGGCAGCTGCTCCGGCCCCTCCCCCTCGTCATCTGACTCCTCCCCCTGCCACTCGTATGGGCTGAAGCGGCTGACCAGGAAGAGGACTACGCTGACGCCGATGTAGGCGAACACGATACACATCCAGATCTCATAAGCCAGCGGATCCAGGAAGGAGAAGACCCCGGGCTTGGACTTGGTGGGCTTCTTGATCATGATGGAGATGCCCAGGCTCATGAAGGGCTTGGTGAAGTCAATCACCTCCTCCCTCACCAGGGTGATGGTCAGGGGGGCTACCGCCACGTCTGCTTTCTGGGGGGGGGGGGGGGGGGCAGATGGGGGAAGAGGGGAAAGATGGGGTCGCAGAGGGGGGATGAGGAGGAAGAAAGGAGAGGTGGATGAGAAGAGAGAGATAGGGGGAGAGGAGAGAGAGGAGGGGATGAGGAGGGAGTGGGGAAAGATGGCGGTAGAGGAGAGAGATGGAGGGAGAGGAGGGACAGGGGGATGAGTAGGGAGAAGACAGAGATGGAGGGAGAGGAGGGAGATGGAGGGAGAGGGATGACGAGGATGGAGAGACATAGGAAGAGCAGAAGTGGGGGAAAGTGAGGAAGACAACACATTATGCTTGTGTCATTAATTCACCCTCCCCAAAGAGTTGACAACCAGACATCTCTCTCTCCTTCTTCTGTTGTCTCACTGTCTCACCATCTCTCCAGAGGACCACTCTCTCCCCCCTCCCCCTCTCCCAGGGAAGACATTCCTTACATAAACAGTTACACACCCCTGTCTGAATAATACCCAACAGCGTTCTCCTCTCTGGTCTGTAGTACAGGAACACACACCTCTGCTGGAGTCTTCCATACACACTTCTGTGACACACACACATGCACGGACACACAGAAACACGCACAAACACACATACACACACACACCCGCGTGCACGCACACAGTGATAGCAGCATTAATAGATGCAGTAGACATAACATTCTGTCTGCTCTGGTCACAGGCAATGGATTCACTCTCATTTAAATGCAGTACACTCTGGATGAAGATTATTTGGGTTGAGTGTCCTGTCCTTTCCCTTAGTGTATGTCCTCGGGGTGGACAGTGTATGTGTGTAAGGGTATATGTGTGTGTTCTGAGACCAGAGGTCTTGAGATTCAGATAGACAGTTCTATAACAGATGTCTCTATGTGTTGATCTCTCTCTCTCTTTTTCTATCTCTTTATGTCTATCTCTTAAACCAACTTTATAATGAACTGATTTCTAGGAAGTACTGACTAGCTAATAACTGCAAGGGGAAATAATAAAGATCCATCCAGCCAGAAAATCATCTCTAACCATCCAGTCAGCCAACCAACCAGCCAGCCAGCAAGCAGCTGTTGGACAAATGTTAATAACAATTTTCATGACCATGACACTGACACCTGTGTTATTTTCTCCATCCCTTGTCTGTCTATCTGTCCACCCTTCAGTCCATCTCTTTTCTGCTCCCCATATTTCTTTCCATTCTTGTGTCCTTCTGTCTATCTAGCAGTTAAGCCTAGTTTATACTTTTGTCGCCGACACTTTTGAAATGGTCGCTGACGGAAAAAAAAGTGTCGCTCAGGCTGCTGCATTTATACTTCGGCAAACAGTCGCCTGTGCTCAAGGTTCGCGTGACGTAAACAGAATCATTTTACCGTTACATTCATAGCTATGGTTACATTGTTTACGCTTTGTAGCCTAGGTGATCGATCGGAGAAAATGGCTGTAGCTAATTTTGAGAGGCATTATAAAGGTGTGGATATGTTCTAACTTGCTCTGCCAATCTCTCCTTTATTCCTTCCATCTTAAACAGCTGTTGAACGTTCACTGAAAATTTAAAACAAAGCAGTCAACGACGCGTGCCGTCTATCTAGCCAATCAAACTTGCGCGACACAATGTGACGACATCAGCGCCAGTTAAAATTTCTCCTGGTAGGCGACACTTTCAAGCGACGGTTAAAAGTGTCGACCGTGACGCCATTTCTGTCGGCGACCTTTTCAAAAGTGTCTGCGACCTAAGTATAAATTGGGCTTTACACGATCATGGGCGGCGCCAGGGAGGGGCTAGCAGGTGCTTCAGCCCCCCCAAAAAGACCAAAGCACCCCTATAGCACCCCCAAAAATGGTGCTCATTTATTATTAGTATTTATATATTATGTATTTATAATTGCGCATCTCCCCCTGTCAATAATATAGCACCCCCTCAGCACCTGCATTCAAAATTCTGTGGCGCCGCCCCTGTACACGATCATCAACCTTTTATGCCTTCTTCTCTACTCACTCCTCGTGTTCCTATCATGATATGTAATAAATGAGTCACCTATTGCCACCTGGAAGCATAAATGTAATGTTGGGGCTACGGGGGCGGGACCAGGGAAAAATAAAACGACATGGCTGAAACCAAGAACAGGTCTCGTGTCTTCTCCTTACCACACATTAAAACAGTCCCCACTCTCACATTCTCTCTCTCTCTCTCTCTCTCTCTCTCTCTCTCTCTCTCTCTCTCTCTCTCTCTCTCTGTGTGTGATTGCACAGGTGGGGCAGCCTGGGAGCTGCTAGCCACACACTATGTGCCACACTGGCACATAGTTCCACAAACATCCTGTCATGTACGTTACATGGTCAGACTCCTCAGACACTCAGACAAACACACACAGACACACAAACACACTATCACTCAGTTTACACAGCCTACCACTCTCAGAATCACTCCTCACACTCACTGTCACACACTCCTCAAGTCAGCTGGTATTCCCCGGCTTGAGTGGGCAGAGGAGGGGGGAACTGGATAGCCTTTGGTTAGGGGGGACAGAGTGATAAACAGAGAGAGACATTGAGAAAAAGAGAAAAGTGGAGATGGAAAGAGAGAGAGAAAAATAGACCCCACTCACCCAGTAGAACACCCCTTAATTCGGACCCCTCTGTGACCCCGTTGTCACCCCGTCCACCAGTCCCCCCCACACTTCATTCTGACCCCTGTGTGACCCCTGTGGGAGCCCTGTTTGACCCCGTCCTCACCCCGTACACCAGTTCTCCCACCATGCCGTTCCACATCTTGGTGTCAGTGTCGCGGGACCCGTACTTCCCGTCCCCCACCACCTGGAGGCGGTAGGAGTAGCCCACGTGCTTGGCAATCTCGGCCGCCAGCTCCACGCAGTAGCCCTCGTACTTGTCGTTGCCCACAAACTGGTCATGGTTCTTCTTCAGCATCACGTAAGGGGACTCCTGATGGGGTTGCAGATATGGTGAGTTGTGTTTAATTGCATCCCACAGAAATCAGGTTTCTTTACGCATCTGTTTTCATGCTAATGCACGCACACATGTACAGAAAGTGTGAGGTGAAGTGGATGGGTGGGAGGGAGGGGGAGAAATGGTCACTCACATGTTCTTTACATGGAAAAGTAAACTTTTCAAGGCTGAGCCAAGAAAATATGACTCAATATGTCCATAATATTGGTCTTCACACACACACACACACTCAAAGATCAGGCACAAACACACAAACCAAAGAAACACACAGATCACACACACATAGAGGACAACCACACACACACAGAGTGTGACCTTGCCCACGCAGCCGTGTCTTCTAAGCTCCTGTTATTAAAGACATACTGTACAGTCAGGCCTTCAGATGGTGTTACTGAGACCGGAGACATGGATGCCCTGGGGTTGTGTGTGTGTCTGTGTGAGTTTTTTTGTTTCTGCATGTTTGGGCTGTGTGTGTGTGTGTATATGTTTATAAAGGAAGGCCCTGTATGTCAAACCATCCTCACACCTTCCCCTACCAAGTCATTGACTTATAGCTGTCGGCCAATGACACATCTGCTATTTCTGTCTGTCTACATGGGCTCTGGGTGCAGCAGTAGTGGGGGTGGTTTGGTGACGGATTGCAGTCCTGTCATTAACAGGCCATGCCTGAGGACTTTTGGTGTACTGTATTTCTCTCTCCTCACTCTCATTCTCTCTCCTGTCACTCTCTTTCTCTCTTCTCACTCTCATTCTCTCTCTTCTCAGTCTCCTTCTCTCTCTCCTCACTCTCCTTCTTTTCTTACTCTCCCACCCTCTGTCCCTCTCTGTCTCACCCCCTTCCTTCCTTCCTCAGTCTTTTTTCTCTCCTGGAAGTTGGGCAAACCCACTTATCTCTGAGGACAAACCAATCAACTGTGTTGAGAAGATCCATGTTAGACTCCTGGCTGAGAAACAGTTAGGTTAAATTGCCATATCCAAAGTTCTCTGTCTATTTTCTCTCCATCAAATTCACTCCATCCAACCCCTTCATCCACCGCTCCATCCTACTCTCCATCCAGCTCTCTGGGAATGCTGTCATCTGTTCCTATCTCTGTTGAAGATCCAACATTTCCTCACCACTTTCCCCCCTCCACCCCGCCCACTCACTCCTCTCCTCCTCCGTCCTGACTGCCTATCTGTGCCAGCTATCCTGGCAGTGCCAAACAGACAGCCCGCTCATAGTCTCCCTGGCACTGACTAAGCCTGGCACTCTCTGATCTCTCCAGCCTCAGTGGAGGCAAGTACAGGCCGGACACTAGCTAAGCTAAGCTAGCTAGCTGCACTAAACTATTAAGGTTAGGGCCAGACTAACCAGGAAGGTCAGGGTTAGGGCTGGGGGTTAAACTCACCAGGAGAGTAAAGTTTAGGGCTAGGGTTAGACTCACCAGGAGGGTAAAGGTTAGGGTTAGACTCACCAGGAGGGGAGAGGTTAGGGTTAGACTCACCAGGAGGGGAGAGGTTAGGGCTAGGTTTAGACCCACAAGACAGGGTAGGGTTAGGGCTAGACTCACCAGAATGGTGGTAACAACGTAGGTTCTGTTTTGCAGACCAAATATCTCTTCCACCACTGGAGTGTAAACAGCTGTGCTGACATAGCCATCATCCTCATTCCAGTAGCCCACCTAGAAAGACAGACATATGGAAGCACACACACACACACACAGATAAACTCTGGAGTTTATATTTTGCTATGCAGTCTATGTTAGAGTATGGATCGTCCTTTTAGAGGTGGGAACATTTTAAACGCAGGGTAGGTAATGTTGTTGCGATTTTTGTAATCATTTCTGAAATAAATGTGACATACTGATAATGTAATAGGGGAGTGCCTTTGAAGGGAGTGGGTGGTATATTTAGCTTTGAATCCTTACCAACTCAAGCCAAAATTACTCAGTTTGCAAAAAGTACCGATCCTGCCTTTAAGGAAGTCCATTCTTTACCTTCATAGGTCCTGTATGGCTGAGCTCCATGACGTTGACAGTGTAGTTGGTCCGATGGCCTCGGTCATCAAACTGGACATGACCTGTTAAGCCTTCCAGACGCACCTGAAGACCACACACACACTTGCTAGGTTAGCACAGGGGTGGGGAATGTCCGGCCCGCCATGCAGTACCGGTCCTAGCACATTTGGCGCCCTAGGCAAGATTTCTAACCAGCCCCTGCCCCCCCCCCCCCCACCCGGGGCGCTAAACGGGGCGTGGTGCGGTTAGCGCCCTCTGCTGGTAGTGCGTGAGGGTTAATTAGTGGACGGACTTGGGAATATGCCAACCCCCTCTTTATGCCTATGTCGCCTATAGGAAGGACCGCCCCGCCATGACACACCATATTATTAGGTGCATTATTCATTGGCAGCAGCACTATTTTATTCTGTGGAAGAGGCCCGTGGAGGTGCGCAGCGTCACGTACCAATGTACCAAAAGATTTACCCAACGTTTTTGCTCACACGTTCTGCACGCTTGCGTTAAGTGTGGAATTCCTTTCTAGCAAATAAACCCCTGAATACTTTGTTGGTTTGGGCTAAGCCCCGAATGTTTACAACGTCTGGCTTTGCGCCTGATTAACACTCGGATCGATAAGCCCTCTCAAAAAATAATACGATCCCTTTCCGTAATCATGATACCCCCCCAGAAATGTTCACTGCACCCCCGGTACAAAGCAGGCTGCATCCGTGCCAGCAAACATCACAAACCTCACCAAAGAGAAGCAGTTCCAGCCATCACATTAGGGGTGAGTTAATTAAATGTTTGACCAAATATAGCAGACACATTGTTAAGTTGATAATTCTGTACGGCCCCCGAATGATTTTATAAATATCCAAATCTCTGTTGGCAGAAGACAAAGACCTAAGACAACATACATTGGGTTAATGGTAACTAGTCGGTTAGTGCTGAGGGCTAATAGTTATCATCTAGGTTAGAACTTAAAGCTAATGCTAGCTAGCTAGGTTTTCACAGAGTTATAAAATAATGAGGTTTTACTGTGAGTGTACCCTACCTGTTGGAGCGCTCTCTGTATGTCGATGCCCTGACCCCAGGGGGCTGGTGGATTGGCCAAGCATTCCCCCGCATTCCCCCGGCGAGAGATGTCGATGCGCTGCTTACGTAGGTTCTGGAAGGCAGTCGCCATGATGCTGACTCCGTCGTAGGTCAGGGCTCCGGTGTACTGGAGAAAGCCAATCAGACAAGAGAACAACAGGGTGACATTTAGTGAGGAACAGAGGAGTACAGAAAAGTGAAGCACAGATATTTAGAATAGAGTGGACTATTTGGTAAAGTAGTAAGAAGTGAAGTAGAAAAGCGTAGCAGGGTGTAGTACAGCATAAAAACATATCAGTCCTTTGGGAAATACATTCCTTACAGTCCTTTGGAAAAGAACACAGAAAATGTGATGTGAAGATGAACAACATCCATACTGCAATCCACAGGCAGAAGGGGTCTGGAACAGTCACACCACAGATACCTTGAGCCTCCTCTTGGCCAGTTTGAGATCCTTGCTGTCGAAGTCCAGCCACTCCTGAATGACCTCGCTGACCTGCGGGTCTGTGTAGTTCATCAGCTGGAAGCCTGTGACGTTGGCCCCGCCTCTCTGGAACTCTGTGAAGTTCAGATCCAGGAAGCCCTTGTGTGGGAAAACACAGAATCGACCAATCACAGGACAGACGCCAATGTAAACAAAACACAGCAGCAGCCAATCCTTTGTCCCAAGGGTGGTGATTTAAGAAAGGATCAATTGGATGCTGGAAGTTGTACTTCCTCCAAACAGATGTTTGATTGGTGCCCTCTCAGAGAAGCCTCAGATTATCAACTGAGTCAATCTTTGCTCTGCTCTGCAGTGCAGAAAAAACCAACACCACTTTCACACCATTTTCAGAAGAAGCCTCACAAAGCTCCTTGTGTGATTTTTCACGTATCGACCTACATGCAGTAACTAGGACTCACAGTCATTGTCGGGTAGACAAAAATAATCACAGAAAACAATCTTAACAACAGTGTTAGCTAACACTGGAATATACAGTCTAAAACAGTGCACTGTCCATTTAAACGACTATGTTTATTGAAGTTAACCTATGGAATGAGAAAGCACACTGCTCTGAGCCATCATTGGATGTTTTATTGTGCTGTTTGATTGACTGTAACATCTGATTGGCCACCAGGTGGGAGAATCCTTCTGGTTTTATGTGGATTTAATTACCCATCTTTGAGTCTGAGAGCTTGGGTGTATGTGGGAGTGTGTTTGTGTGTATCTGTGTGTCTGTGTGCCCAAGGGCTATTTCTTTCCACATGGTGCAGAACCCCAGGGATCCTATACACACATAGCGTTGCATCTCACAGCTTTTAAGATTGTCATTATTCATGGGCTGTCAGACCCCCACCCTCCTCCTTCCTCCCAACCCCAAAACCCCTTCATTACGTGATCCAATTATACGCTAACAAGTCCTACTTGTACAATTGCTCTCTTAGTGTGTTTTGTCTTATAGCACAATCCAATTATGAATTTAACAATCCTCACGGTGCAGTCTGAGTTAGGGTGGGTGTTCTCCGGGCCTGGTGATGAATGGTGGAGGTAGTTCGTTAAGTACAGCTTCTAGACCTCCGGAGTCATTTTTAATCCGATCTCCTCCTGTCTGTCTCCCAGCCTCCAGCTAGCCCTGGAGCTGCAGCCAGATGGCAGGAAGGCAGCTAGCTCGCTGCTTTACTCAGGCTGACGCAGCATTGTGCAGACCAATCTCCCCTGGTTCCACAAATACTGAGGACTGAACTACCCCTGGAGAGAAATGAGAGAGCAGCCGACTGACTGTATGCAACCAGCTGGGAATGAAGCTAACCCCAGGCTAACGGTATTGGTTTCAAACCTCTGGTGGCTGAAGCTAATGCTAGGCTAATGGTACCACATAAACCTTCATGGAATGAGGCTAACCCCAGGTTAATGCTAGGTTAAAGGTTGTGTAGGCAAGTTGTGCAAAGCTAGCTATTTTTGCTTCAATTCCAACCGATTCAACCCATAATAACCCACCCCCTCCCTTCACAGCCACTCTCACAAAACTATAGTGACGCGCATTGACTGCAGACAGATAGCCTGTCCAATCATTAGTCAGGGTATGGTTTAATGATTGGTTATGGAGTCAGGTGGCTGAAAGGTCAGGGAATCGGGCTAGTAATCAGAAGGTCGCTGGTTCGATTCCCGGCCGTGTCAAAATGACGTTGTGTTCTTGGGCAAGGTACTTCACCCTACTTGCCTCAGGGGGAATGTCCCTGTACTTACTGTAAGTCGCTTTGGATAAGAGCGTCTGCTAAATGACAAAATGTAAATGTAATGTTTATTACAGTCTTACAACACCCACAGATGTCGGATACATTTCATATTACCGTCACACCTTTATATGTATTGGTTGCTATCAAGACGTGAAGTTTATTTAAGCAAATATGACAAAAAGTGCTTCTCAACAACATTGCCTACCCTGCCTTTAACGGTATTGGTTACAAACCTCTGGAGGCTGAGGCTAACGGTACCATCATTTGTAAAACTCTATGGACCGAGGCTAATGTTAGGCTAATCTTAACTAACACTAGGCTAACGACACACACCAAGGCTAACAATGCCTGGTTCACACCTCTGGGGACGGAGGCTAATGCTTGCTTGTCGCTCCAGGGTGAAAGTTAACTACAAGCAGATTTTCCTCCTACCGCTTCTGCTACAAGCTCTGAAATTGACTTGGCATCCTAGCATTTATCATTTCAATTGGAGAAACCGTGGTAATGACTCCCCCACTCGAACTTAAGGGGGGTCGATGCATAAAAACATGAACTGATGAATTGAGCTCATTAATAATGGAAGACTGTGGCAAGCGCTGTTAAAATATGCATAGAAAACAAACATACACATTGAAATACATAAACACTCTGATGGAGTATTCATGAACGCACACTCACTTGCACACACACACATACACAAACACGCAAACACTCACTGCAGCAGAAGGCTCTCTGCCCATCTATGTCTTGCAGATTCTAATTCACAATTAGTTCAGTAGGTATGCAGCAATCTGTCCAAACCACGTTTTGTCTTGTGCATTACACAATGACACACACACATGCACACACAAACACAGAGCCAGTGAAGATAAAGAGGGAGATGGAACAATGCCAGTATTGATTATACTGAACAATCGGCCCCTGTTCATTCTGCAGGAGAGGAAACAATCAGCTCAGATGTTTTAGGTCCATGTATGGGGGAGAAGCTGTAATCTGTTTCTCTGTAGCTCATGATGGCCCTTTTTTACTGTGATAAACCAATCTCTGGTTCAGGTTGTTGCACATTGATTTCTCATCATGTTGGACTCCAAGCAGGACCCTTAGTGACTCACTTCCAAAAGACGTAGAGGGAAGGAAATAGCTTTCATCACGCAAGGCCTGGAGTCTTAACAAGTTGGTTTGGGAGAGAAGTCACACACATATATACACAAAGACACACACAAAGAAGCATGCATACTGACACTTATACACACACACACACTCACCAGATTAGCCAGTATATAGTGGTAGTTTTTGAGGTTCTTCTTTTGAGCAGCAATCTGGAGGAGGAAGAGAAACACGGGAGAGGAAATGATGTTCCAATTATGATTCCCGCCTTCCTGCTAATGATGATAAAGTCATTTCATTACAGACGTGGCCGGCTGCAAGCCCCAGAACTCCCCTTCTTACAGATACCAGCTAATTGGTCGCCTCTTTGAGGAATTAATTTCTCATCTTCTGTCGTCTCAGCTGGACTAGAATATCTTAGCTCAGCAGGAAGACATCTGGCTGAGAGGAGGGGAAAGAAGGGGAGAGGATAGGAGAGGAGAGAAAATAAGAGAGGAGAGGAAATAAGGGGAGAGGAGGGGAGAGGAAAGAAGGGGAGGGAAGAGCAGAGACAAATCCAAAAGCGAGGAAGAGGAAGAGGAGGAGGATCTGGCACCTGTCAGCATCACAGTGTTAATTGGGGCTCTAATGACAACATGCACAACCCACTGCATCTCTGCAGCTACCAAACACCTGCCTCCCTGAACACAGCTTACTGTGAAGCAGCAGACAGCTTCCTACCCTGCTCTGCTCAGCACTATTCTGTCTGTCTCTCTACCTGTCTGCCTGTCTGTCAGACTCTCTGCCTCTCTGTCTCTCAGTCTATCACCTGTCTGCCTGTCTCTCTGTTTCTCTCTGTCTCTCTGCCTATCTGTCTGCCTGCCTGTCTGATTCTCCGCCTGCCTGTCTTTCTGCCTGTCATCTTCACCACCACCACCATCCTCCTCTTCCTCCTTGTGAACAGTACCAGGTTGAGGATGGAGTTAAGTCTCTCCAGTTCACAGTCCAGAATGACATGGTAATCCTTCTTGTTCTCCAGGTCCTGCATGACCTTGAGAAAGGAGGCCTCCGTCAGCGTGTCCAGGTTCACCGACGTAACCAGCCACGTCTTCTCTGAGGCCATGTCCAGGATCCTCTGGAGCACGGTCAAACCTTCACAAACGCACACACACAAACATGCACACACGCAAAAAAAGTCAGCCAGTATGTGTGCTAGTCTAAAAAAAAATATATAGATGTCTTTAAATGTCTATAAAGGCAGCTAGTGTGTATGTGTGTGTGTGTGTGAGAGAGAGAGAGAGAGAGAGAGAGAGAGAGAGTGTATTCGTGTGTGTGTGTGCGTGCATGTGTGTGGCCTGTTCTACTCAGCTAAAAGAGTCAATGTGCTGCTTTATAGCTGCCTTTCCAGAAGACCTCTGGAGAGAATGGATCCGCATTTAACATTTCAAATGGCTCGTCTCCCTTTCAACACCGCAGAGGGAGAGGCAAAGTGTTTTACACCAGAAGAAGAAAGACAAGGGGAGAGAGAGAAAGAGAGAGAGAGAAGAGAGGGAGGGGAAAAAGAGACAGACAGGGACAGACACAAAGAGTTAAAGAGACAGAGAGAGAGACAGGAGAGAGAGAGAGAAAAAGAGAGAGAGAGAGAGATGTGTTTGAAGTCATTTAATCTGAATATGTACAGCCAAGTCTGGGGTGATTACAGCCAGGAGGGGGTGTGAAGTTGAGAGAACTTATCCAGTAACACACACACGCATACACCTACTGGCATACACACACACAGGTGCCCACATGCACCCAAGCTTGTGCACACAGGCACACGTACACACTTACTGGCATCCACACACACAGGTGCACAAAAAAACCCGAACACATGCACTCATGCACACACACATTTCTCCCTTTGAGGTAGTGGTACTTAGAACTCAGAACTCAGCCAGGCTCTCATCAATACCTCAACACACACACAGATGCCCAACACAGACACACAAACACACCCAGCACACACACACAGACACACGCGCATGCATACTCATACTCACACAGAATTATATCTTTCATTTCAACAGTTCAAATAGGCCCTATGTCTCTTGCAAACCAAGGGTAAGGCTATCCATCTCCCCTCTCTTCCTGTCCATCTCTCTCTCCCTTTATCTCTCTCTACACCCCCATCTCTCCCTTGCTTTCTCTCTTAATTTATCCTACCCCCCTTTCTTTGCCCCTATCACAGAGACAGAAAGAGAGAAAGAGAGAGAGAATACATGCTGTACGTGTGTGTCAAAGAGGAGGGTATGTGTGCGTATATGTGTGTTCCTAGCAGTATTCAGTGAAACTCTGACATCAAAGCCTGTCCCCTCCCCTCCAGACCAGAAGTGACAGTCCTCACAGCTGCTCTCTGGGCTGAATGCCACGCTCGTCGCTAAGCACTCTTGTCATCGCCACACTGCGGCCCTGCTAACCCTGGATCTGCCAGTCTCCTGTGCCACCTCCTCTGTATTGAGTTGGTTGGGTGCTTTCTCTGTGTTGAGTGTGTTCAGTGTGTGTGAGTGTTTGAGTTATGAGTGTGTTGAGTTTTAAGTGTGTTCAGTTATAAGTGCGTTGAGTGTGTTGAGTTATGAGTGTGCTAAGTGTGTTGAGTTATGAGTGTTTTGAGTTACGAGTGTGTGGAGTTACGAGTGTGTTGAGTTATAAGTGTTTTGAGTTATGCATGTGTTGAGTTACGAGTGTGTTGAGTTATGCGTGTGTTTAGTTACGAGTGTGTGGAGTTACGAGTGTGTGGAGTACGAGTGTGTCGAGTTAGGGGTGTGTTGAGTTACGAGTGTGTTGGGTTATACATGTGTTGAGTTACAAGTGTGTGCAGTTACGAGTGTGTTGAGTAATGGGTGTGTTGAGTTACGAGTGTGTTGGGTTAGGTGTGTGTTGAGTGCGTCAAGTTATGCGTGCGTTGTTATGCATGTGTTGAGTGTGTCAAGTTATACGTGTGTTGAGTTATGCTAATGTTGAATTATGAGGGTGTTGAGTTGTGCTTGTGTTGAGTTATGAGGGTGTTGAGTTATGAGTGTGTTGAGTTGTGCGTGTGTTGAGTTATGAGTGTGTTGAGTTATGAACATGTTGAGTTATGAGAATGTTGAGTGTGTTGAGTTATGAGCGTGTTGAGTTATGAACGTGTTGAGTTATGAACGTGTTGAGTTATGAAAATGTTGAATGTGTTGAGTTATGAGTATGCTGAGTTATGAACGTGTTGAATTATGAGAATGTTGAGTGTGTTGAGTTATGAGTGTGTTGAGTTATGAGTGTGATGAGTTATGAGAATGTTGAGTGTGTGATCCGCTTGCAGCAGACGCCAGCAGCACAGTTTAATCTCCTCAGAACAGCCGCTGCTCTCCTGAGCAGGAGAGGGAAGTGACACCCAGGTCTGGGAAGAAATTATAAATATAGACACTAATCTCCTTCCCTCTCAATCTGATTTGCATAAACATTAGTGGTGCATATCATTTGCTAAAAATACTGGAGCAGGATGGAGAAGAGACTCCAGCATGTAGACACTGAAGATGGCCTGCTGTTGGGCTTAAACCATGATTAACTGGCTTCTGGGTCTAGTGTTAAACCATGGTTAACCTGCTACTGTGTCTAGTTTAAACCATGGTTAACTTGCTGCTTATGTAACCATATCTAGATACAACTGTTATATACAGCACCAGAATGGGAACATGTGTCCAAACTTTTGACTGGCACTGTACACATGCAAACACATCCTGGTTTATGTACAACACTGGCAACACTCTTTTTCCCAGCACAGACAGACAGATAAGCAGACAGATAAGCAGACAGATAAGCAGACAGACAGACAGACAGACAGACAGACAGACAGACAGACAGACAGACAGACAGACAGACAGACAGACAGACAGACAGACAGACAGACAGACAGACAGATGAACAGATGATAGATAGATAGATAGAAGAGGGAGAGAGAGAGACAGAGAGAGGCTGGAGGATGGAAACGCTGCACAGATAAGCCAGTGAGACGGACATGATGATTGGCAAGGAGACCCATCTCCCTGGATCCTGTCTGCTGTCGCTATCCTCAACCTTCCCTCACACCTGCTCCACCATGCACGCACACACACGTACACGCACATACACACACTCACACACACAAATACACACATGCACACACATGCACACACACACACATACACACGCAAATGCACTCACACATACACACACATATTCACACGCACTCATGCATATACACACACACACACGTATACACACCACACACATGCACACGCACACACGAGTTGTTTCCTAAAAGAGTTAGAGCGGCTAATAACTGCAGACTGTGCCATGGGGCTGTATCCAGGCAACAAGCCTGGGCCAACCAGCAGGCAGCATGCATTCACTTTAGACGTATTATGATGAGGTCATCAACCTCAACTTCCTGGTTTGTGATAAATAAGTTCAGCAGCAGTTTGTCTATAGCAGCAGAAGACCAGGAAATACAAACTTGGTTTGAACCAATTACAGCCAGCTGAGTGTGCTATCAGGAAACACGTGTGTTGTACTACATGAAGACAAATCAGACAGAACGTTCTGTCATTATACTCCTCCTTCTACACACATGCACACGCACATATACACACTATCTATATGTTGAACTAGATACTGACATATTCTTAAACATTGTATGTGTATATGTGTGTGTATGTGTGTGTGAGTGTGTGTGTGTGTGTGTGACGTTCCAATACTCTGAGCACAGCCACGCTGAATGCTGACTGATTGATAACAAGCCCACCAGGGTCTCACCCATCTCCCATGGGACACAGACACACATTATGGTGCAATATGCCCGGCCAAGCACAAAATGGCCACAAACACACATTCCACAGTATGAGAATATGAGCGCCATGGGGCAAAATTTCACCACTGCCGCTAACCAAGCATGAGTAATACATACGCATGTGCACACACATGCAAACACACACATATTATGTTTATGTGCAACATTTTGATACAGGCCTGTGGGAGTGAAGGTTCATCAACAACCGCTTATCATTTATCCAGGGTGACACACAGATCTCAACACAACCTGCTAACACGGCTCTATGAAACCTGGGCCACACAAGTTCAGGTGTTTGTGTGTGTAAACGTGTGCTCATATGTGTGTGCGTGTAGTTGTACAAAGTAGATTTACTCTGTTACCTGAGGCAGACTTGAAGAGTGTTGTTACTTCATCACATATATAATGCAGGGATACTGTACACACAGTACACACATTCTGTACATATATCATGAGGGGAGGGGTGAGTGAGAGTGAGAGTGAGAGTGAGAGTGGGTGGAGGGCAGAGGAGAGTCTCTCTCTGTGTGTCTCACCTGAGTCGGAGCTGTACATGTAGGTGAAGCGGGTCCACTGATAGTGCTGGACCAGAGCCAGGAGAGGCTCCTGCAGTTCTGGTCGCAGCTGTATCACAAACTGGTTGTTGGTGTCGATGGGGAAGGAGGGCGTGACAAAACACACGTGCAGTGCCCCGCAGAACGACATCAGCATGTTCATGGTCTTCTTGTCATACAGACCCATGATGGCGTACACGCCTTTTGAGAACTGAGAACAGACTGGAGGAGAGGAGGAGAAAAAAGAGGAAGAGGAGGGGGACAGGGGAGGAGAGGTTAGTGAGTTTCAGAGAATTGAATGTGCAAAGATTACTACCAAAATAACAACAACAAATGAGAAAGAATAGAAAATGTCCCAGGGAGAAGAGGATGTGATTTCAGACAGCTGCCTCCATCTGATGCTCTCTTTCATCTGGTTCGTCCTATTCATCTCTCTCTCTATCTGCACTTGTCTGTCCGTCTCTGTTGCATCTCCCTGCTGGTCGTTTTGTTAGCTTGTTATCCTTCATGAGTCTCTCTGGAGATGGAGGAGGAGAGTTGTACATAGGGAGAAGAGGAGGCGAGAGGAGGCGAGATGAGGAGAGGGGAGGAGAGAAGAGGAAGGGAGGAGAGAGGGCAGAGGGAAGCGGAGTGGAAGGGAGAGAACAGGTGGGGAGGGGAGGGGATTTTCTATACTCTAGTCTCTAAACAACATCTGACAAAATGTTTAATTTGGGGTGAATTTTTCCTTTATGGCCCAAAGCAGCAGAACACTGGTGGAGGTCAGACACCATGTTACACTTGATACCAAGAGCTGATGAGAGGTCCTGTTTGTCCCTGTGTGTAAGTGTGTGTGTTTTTGTGTATATGTGAGCTTGTATAAGTATGTGTGTGTGTGTGCGCGCGTGTGAATGTGTGAGAGTGTCGTGAGTGTTTGTGTGTGAAAGAGTGGGTGTGTGTGAGTGCGTGCATGTGTGTGTGCCCAGCCTCATGGCTAATTCCTCCACCATGCTAACAAGGTTTCTGTCACACCTCATCATCACCATATTTTCTCCCCAGAACAGACTCACAATCTGCCAGAGTCACAGGCGACACACTACTCACATACACACATACACACACAGACACACATCACTCACACACACACAGAGACATACACACACCACACACACGTCAGCCCGGGTGTCTGCCTGGCTCTGACAGGGTGTTTATTTATAAAGAGCACAGAGCTGCTAACTATACTGCTGTAGGGACAACAGCTGGTCTCAGCACTGGGCTGGCCTGTCTCTCTGCTGGTCTCTCTCTCTTTGTCTATCTGTCTGTCTCTCTCTCTGCTGGTATCTCTCTCTCTCTCTTTGTAATTATGAATGAATAATTGAATTGTGTGATGTATGCCGAAATCTAAATGGTAACAGACAATACACTTGGGCGCATGCTAGAGATAATACCATCTCTCTGGCTAGGTTGGACAGAATATACTGCTTCAAGGACAAGTGTCCAGTGGGGTTCTCAGATCACAGCCTGGTCACAGAGGTTGCTTTCATTAACTCTGTAAAGCCAATAAGTTTTTATTGGCATTTTAACATGTCTTTACTAGATTTATATTTAATAATAATAATTACATTTTAGGAAGTGTTTGTGTTATTTTCAAGAGAAGTGGAGGTGTCAGAAGTCACAGTTTATACTCATAAACGGCAAGGGTGATCCAAGCCCAGCAATTCACAGTACACTTTCAATGTAACTAGAAAGATATCTACCTAATCGATTAAAGCTCTAGAGACGGATATCGTTGAGTTCTAAGCTCTCGCTGAAGAAAAAAGGACAAAGAAGCCACATTCAGGTGCTGGATTTTCGAGCAGAGGTAAGATCTAGATTTCAGAATATCTTTAAAATGGATGCCCCTTCAAAGTTCTTCTTTGGTTTGGAGGAAAAAAATTGCTTTTCCTGAAGTACGGAAAAGGGCTGCCGAGTTCTACACTGATGATCTGTATGCTAGTGAGCAGAGACAACTCTGAGGAGTTCTATGACAGAATTCCTCATGTGTAGAGGCAAATGTGCATCTTGCACGCCCTCTGACTGCACAGGAACTGTTACAAGCACTGCAGGGCATGCAGAGTGGCAGGGCTCCTGGGATGGATGGCCTCCCTGTAGGGTTCTATAAGTCTTTTTGGACAACAGTGGGCGAAGACATGCTTGAGGTCACAAATGACAGTCTGAACCATGGGGTGTTACCCTTGAGCTGCAAAAGGGCCGTCCTAACATTGTTGCCAAAAAAGGGGGACCCGAGATAAAGAACTGGAGACCTGTGACACTGCTTTGCACTGATTACAAAATTCTCTCCAATGCTCTGGCAAACAGACTAAGGGAGGTGATGGGGCAAATCATACATGTGGACCAGTCAAGGTAGAGTTGACACCCCATGGAGGGCCACACTGGGGTTACAAACAGAGGAGCGACCAGCGGGTGGGGTACTTACAGTGGAGGATGTTGCATGGTGGATGTTGCCTTATCCCTGTACATGCTGCTGAAACGTAAAAATGTCCCTCTGAGGAATCAATAAAGTATCTATCTATCTATCCATCTATCTATCTATCTATCTATCTGATTGTGGCAGTAAATGCTTTTGTTTCGGTAATCAATCCACAAACTGATAGCACATGTTCTTTTTGTGAGTCCAGGGAAACAATTTTCCATTGCTTCAAGTAATGTGACAGACTGAGTATACCGTTTTTTTTTTTTTTAGATGAGCAGCTCCAGCCTGTGGGAGATTTACATTTACATTTAGTCATTTAGCAGACGCTCTTATCCAGAGCGACTTACAGTAAGTACAGGGACATTCCCCCCGAAGCAAGTAGGGTGAAGTGCCTTGCCCAAGGACACAACATCATGTGGCACAGCGGGGAATCGATCCTGCAACCTTCTGATTACTAGCCCGACTCCCTCACCGTTTAGCCACCTGACTCCCGGTGGCTACTCCGGAGATATTTTAAGTATCTCAGGGTTTATTCTCCCTACCGGAAAAAAAGAGTGAGCTAAGTGTAATCTTGTAAATCTTTGGTTGGGACAGGCCAAGTTGACAGTCCTACTGCAGTATAAAATGGAGGGTAGACACTGGGGTAGCGCAACATTTTACTGTTGTGTTTACATCACTGGTGAAGGCTAAGATAAGGCTGGAATGCGTTTTTCACAAAGCAATGAAAGTTATTTCTAAGTTTGAACATATTTGGGAGTGGGACAGTGCACTCTTACGTGGAGGAGGAATAACTTGTTTTTGCGTTTTCTTCTTTTTTTCTGCTTATGTCAATTTGTTTGTAGTGCCTATGGTCTGCTAAGTGTGTTTTTTGGTGTTGGTTTTAATGTTGATTTATTATTGTCCTCTGTGTGTGCATAGTGTAACCGGAGTGAATCGGTGAAACTCACTCCTCAGGTATGTAATAGGCCACCCACGTCAACGAATAGCTAGCTTTTCTTTGGCGTAGTTGGTAGTGGTCACACTTGGCAAGTCGGAGGTCGTGCGTTCGAGCCCAGTGAGTGGCGAACGAGCCTTGTCGTGACGGAGCGTGGCTGGCTACAGTTACATACCTGTCACAATAGTATAGTGTAATGTTCAGATAACCCGTAAAAGGAATAATAAAGGTGTTAAAACTCTTTGTCCACCTCTCTCTCACTGCTTGTCTCTGTCTCCCGTCTGTCTCTCTGCTGGTCTATCCCTGTCTTTGCTGTTGTCTCTCTCCACCCCAGAAGAGACATAGACGGGTAAGGCAGACAGAGACATGTATGTATGGGAGGTTCTCTGGACAGACCTGGGACAGGAAGAGAATGATGATGCTGAGGAGGAGGAAGAGGAGCAGAAAGAGGAGGAAGGATCTCAGATACCAAGACAAATAAATCCAGCGGACGCAGGGACCACAGCAGCCAATCAACTCCTCACAGCAGAAAGATGTCACTGACACTACCAACAAATCGAAGCCTTGATTCTATCTACCTGACTGGGAGATATTAGCTACTTCTGTCTGTCAATGCACTACAAGGATTACAGCGTAACCGATGCAGACTTCTACTGCATTCACCCCTCACAATCTAACCAGGTCCTTTCCCAGGGAACCACAGCTGATTATGTGATGTTAAGAACAGGTGTCAGTGTGTGTGTGCATCTGGGAGGAGTGATTAACAAACAGCGCCTGTCTGAAGTGGAAGAACATCTTGACAAGTTAGAGATGAAAGAGACTGAGCAGCAGACAGAGATACATCAGGGAGGATGGAGGATGGTACATCTGTTCTCCTCCTGTTCCTTCATCTGGATGTCTTCATCTTGAGAAGAGGAGACAACAAACACAGTCTAATTGGACAACTTCCCTTCCTGCCTGAGGGTGGCCAGGGTGTTCTGTCTGACTGCTTCCCTGGGCGGGGAAGAGAGAGAGAGGGGGGGGGCAGAGGATGGAGGAAGCCAGGAGATAGGAGGGATAAAGAGCGGAGGGAAAGAAGAGGCTGCGGGTTCTCCGAGCTGAGAAAGAGAAAATCGGAGAGACAAACAGACAGAGAGAGACAGAAAGACAGAGATAGAGACGGGATGCGACATAAAGACACAGAGAGACAGATAAAGAGAGAGACAGGATCCAAATCTGACCATTGAGACCCACATAGCAACACCCATGTGTTTGGCCTTAGTTCAAAGTTCATCTCGGGAGTTCATCTCTTTTGAACCCCAGGCCTCTACTTACTAAATGGTAAGATCAGAGGGGACTCCTTAGAGGGATTTACATGATTAGAACTTGGATGCAGTGTCCTTGACTATGCAGTCACTTACATAGACCCCCTCCACTTTCAATGCACTCACTGTCAGGCAGCAAACCCTACTCTCGGACCACCAATGTGGTATGAAAACAGAGCACAAAGCATACTGTGTGAGCCATCTGAGCTGGACAAACTTAACCAAACCTCCACATGGGACACAGCTAGTGACAAAATTCACAATGGCCCTAAATTCAATTATTTTTTACATTAGTGATGAAGGTGTTGAGATGGCTGTCAGTGATATGAACAGGGTCTTTCACAATGGTGCAAAAGAAGTTCAGAAAGTAAAAAGAAACCCAATGAGAAAAAAAAGATTGTTTGAAAGCAAAAACATAAGAAATTATCTTGAACCTTGAGACAACTCCATGTTCTGCATTTGAGGTACTGCAATCCTCAAACAATCTAAAAAAAAGTATTTATATTTATGCATTTACTTATTTAAAAGACAAAAATCTATTCTATGTGCCAAACACAATGAAATACAACACTGGCCACAACCAATTCTGAGATGTGAAATAAGAAAATATCATTGAGAGCAGTAGTTCCATCTCAAATTGGGGAAATCTAGGAGAAACATTTTGAAAATATGTGAATATGAATCAAAATCTTTTACAAAAAAATATATAACAACAGAGTAACAATTAAAACCATTAAAAAACAACCACTGAAAACAACCAAAACCTACTTGCTTTCCAAATTCTGGCCTGGGATCCTGACCATACTAGAAATTAAATGTGTTAAAAAAAAAAGCTTTAAGTATTGCAGGCAGCAGTGCACTGCTTAAGTCATTCAATATAATAACAGGAACACTTTCCTTTGAAATCAAGAAATTACCACAAACGTGTACAATAGTGGAGACATACGTGACTCCAACAAGGTATCTGTGTGAGCAGTAGTCTGGATAAACCAGACCGAAAGACAGATGCCTGGTGAGACTGGTAGTTTATTGTCAAAGGCACCGGCACGAAGGAGCATGCTGGAAAGAAATGTGAGAGACAGAATAATTAAGCTTATGATGCGAAACTATTAAAAGTCGAGCAGGTAAGGTGTCCTTTACCATGTTGAAGGCTAAACGACGAGTAACTGAGGTGTGTGCTGAAGTACTGGTGGTGATTGCTGATGAGGAACAGGTGACAGTGATTCGTACTCGGGAGAGTGTGAGCGCTGTAGTGGAATGACTAGGGAACCTGGTTTTTGGAACCTGTTTTGGACTATCATAACCAACACGTTATTTTGAAATATCCTAAACAACAACCTCACTACCCACCGAAATGACTGGGTCGTTATCAAGCTCTGTGGAAGCCGGGTAATGACCATTAATTTTAATCAGCTGTGCTGGTGCAGTGAAACATCTAAAACATGCAGGACAGCGGCCCTCGAGGACCAGGGTTGCCTACCCCTGTCCTACACTACACACCCACTACCCACCCAGCTTGTGTTGTGGTTCTGTCACCTGAACTGCAGATACAGCCTTGATATGCTAATCTGTAGCGTTACTCTGCCCTGACTCTGGAGAGTGCCTACCCTGCTGCCCTGTCATCACACACACACACACACACACACACAGAGGCTGGCACAAACATACACATGTACACACTCATGCGGATCCACAAGCATAAACACACACACACACCCGCACACTGTCACTCTCATCTCACATAAATGGCTTTTTAACAAAGGCTGCTAGCACAGAGCAGACCCCAGTTAACAGCAGCTCTTCGACAACAGTCTAATCACTCCAGTAATGATAGGATGAATAATGGATTCAAAATGAGTTCTCAGAGGCGTTGCCCTGTGCTAACACACACTTACACACACACAAACACAGACTCACATGCACACGCACGAACACACACTTGCGCATGCCACAAAATGCACACACATACACATGAACACACATACAGTTATTTACCATTCACATACATGTACCCATAGCAGACACAAACTCAAACACACACAAACTGAATTATACAGTACCAACAAACTGCACACTGCAAACGGTCTCAAAAAACTGTGTACAACGATGGACACTACTCGCCCTAAACGGACGCCATCTTGGCAACATAGTGAAGAGGAGGAGCCCTTTCGGCAGCTTTTTCCACTTGGGGTGGAGATTAGCGCATTCGTTTTGCAGATTTGCTTCCGTCACTTACCACCAAGTGGTTAACTTAAGTGTTCCATTTGAGACAGCACTACTCAGCGACGGAGTGCACTACAGATGTAAATGCACTGTATTGCAGTGCACTGTATTGCAATGTACTACTTCATAAAGTGCGCGGTAGTAGACACAGCCATAGTCAATGCAAAGCACCTCATGAATGCTAATCTAGTATCTCATCATGACCCTGGCATGCGATTGTTCTTTACGGTGAATCATAGCATGACATCAAATCTTCTCAGACACTGTTATATTGGTGGAGCCCTAAAACTCCAAAAATTTGGAGGCCTGTAGATCACCAATTTAAAAAAACTGTGCAGTGGTGTCAACTATGCCAGTGATACCGCGAGTCGAGATACAATTTGAAAACAAAAGTGTTTATGAACAGTAGATAAAAGTCTGGACTGATAACTAGGACGTAGAGTGTAGCGATTCACGGGAGCTTAACTACTGTATTTCCAGTTTTTGACACATGAAGATATTTGCACAGTATTAAATAAATATGTATACACTGTGTTCTGCAGTTATCTAAAGGTATATGTGATGTTATCCTGTATTCCATGCAGTCGGGGAATCTCCCCCTCCTGCACCCCCGTAGTGGACAATCTGATGGTGAGGAAGCGCTGAATTTTGATTTAAAATTTGAGTTGGATTGTACAAGGTTTTTATGGAACTATTATCACTCAGTACAAGCGCAATTACCACTGCTGGATGTAATCTTCATGATAATCATGAAATTGAATGAAAAGAATGTGTACGAGGAAAACCAAATATATAAATATTACCAGTAATGTTCCAACATTCAATTTCTGCAGTCTGACTACAGTACGGTCATCTGAGTCGCCAATTCCAACTGTTTCCAAAATGTGCGTAGGCCTACGGGAGGATCAGAGTTTGCGTGGAGGACCGCACATTCTCCCGTCAAGTTTGTTTTTATAAATCACAACCTTTACGTGGAAAGTGGCGTACGCACACTTTCAGCCCCGTTTTGTGCGTACGCAAGCTTTATAAATGAGACCCCAGGTCAGTAATCCAGCCAGTGAAACAGCCTGCTAGTCAACCGGCCTGCCAGTCAACCATCCTGGCAGTCAATAAACTAGCCAACCAGCCAGTGACGCTGTCCCCTGTTAGTACCACTGTGTTCCACGGTGCCGTTTTCATTCCAGTAATCATCCGAGAATTCGGATACAATCTGCCCATCGCTGATAAAGAGGGGCTTTGGCACAGACGTAGAGAGCGTCAACCAGTTGCGGGCAACGTCAGACTGGGAATCAAACACTGGGGACTGGAACACCCAGCCAGCCCTGGAAGACTGTCCAGCCTGGCAGTACACTGACTCATTCTGCCTGCCTGCTCCAGTGGCATGCTGGCTTACTGGCTGATTGTGTACCAGCTTTTTTTTTACAGCCTGGTTGTTTACATTCTGATTGTTTACTGGTTGGTTGTTTATTGTCTGGCAGTTACTTACCGTTTTGGTAATAACTGGCTAATTGATTGGTGAATGATTGTTATTACTTGTTGAGTCAAGCTTTCTTTTTACTGGCTGGTTGCTTGCAGGCTGATGGGGGGGGGGGGGGGGGGGGGTGACAGCATGGGAGCAGGCTGACAGGAAGTGCAGATCTGCTGACAGGAAGTGCACATCCACTGTCACACTTTCCAGGGATACCGTGAATGACTCCACAACACATCACAGGGAATGTTCCCTCAAGACTAATTATAGACAGCTCAGTGACAGCTCTCTCTCTTCCCTACTTCATGCCTTTTTCTATAATTTCCCTCTCAATTTCTTTTTCTCGCCTCTAACTCTCCCTCCCTCCCTTTCTCTCTCTCTCTCTCTCTCCCTCTCTCTCTCTCTCTCTCTCTCTCTCTCTCTCTCTCTCTCTCTCTCTCTCTCTCTGTCTCTCATTCTCTCTCTGTCTCTCGTTTCTCCATGTGCGCTTCACTCCCTCGTCAATATCTCACTTCCTGTTGTCCCGTTCCCCCTCCCAGCCTCAGCAGCGCCCTCTGCTGGCTTGACTGTGGCCAGGTCGCTGGTCAGGACCACCTCCTCCCTCACCACCAGGATCAACATTTGAAGGATGAGACACACAACCTTTGCGTATCTTGAATGTGTTGCTTGTGGACATCGACATGGGGCCAGCTTTGGCTATATCAGTTTATTGTGGTGGATGGCAAGATTTGCTCCATTCGGTCTTTTGACTAGGGCTGCAACAACGAATCGATTACTAAAAGCGTTGGCAACAAATGTCATTATCAATTTGTTGTGTCGCATAACTATTACACCACTCATTAAGTCGCGGAGATGTTTGAGTATAAAAAAAAGTTGAGTTGAGCGTGGAGCAGAGCAAAAATAAAATAAAAAGAGCGAGCAAAGCGGAGCAGAGGTAGAGGAAAGACCATAGGAGAGACCCGTAACTTTGTTCTGAAACACATGGCGGAGGCAGAGAAATCAGTATGACTTAAGTCATCTTTGGGTTGGAAAATCTTTGGGGAAATTGTAAAAGTTTCTGGGGAAATTGTAAAAATTTCTGGGGAAATTGTAGTAGTTTAGTAGTGTAGTAGTTAGCTAGCTCTACAATTTACCGGGGCTTGGTCTGAATCTAGGAGCAAAATGGAGCACAGCTGCCAGCTATAGGTATATGCAGGTAGCAACGCTAGTGCTAAATAAGTATTTAACTGGTCGGCTCCATCACGCCAAACTTTCCTAGACTCTTAGCTACGGTACTAATGCTTGAGGGCTCGCTGATATAGCTGTCTGTCTTCCTAGAACGGCGTTTCTATGCGTCGTTGCTAACGTGTGCTGACGTTGTGACGTTAGGCTAGCACTGAGATCCCTTCTGCCACACAAAGCACTTTTTGCCACAAAAACGTAATTTCAGCCTAAACCGTGCAACGGAACGTAAATCCCTATACAAGCAACGCAATCGGGACCAAGGCGAACATTTTGAAACTGACGTTGTCTATGTAGTCCAAAAATTGAGGGATCTTTAGGGGTGGGAAAATAATAACAACTAGAAAAGGCTGTTCCTGCGAAACAGCAGTGAGAATGCTGAAAACCTGAATGGGGATAGCTGACCATGCTAAAAAAGCTGAACATTTTGTAGAAAGTTATAAGCTGAAGCTTCAAAGCGCCCGAAAGGTATTTTAAATAGGGGCTGGAGCTGGACGAAGGCTTAAAACTACAGAAAAGAGACGAAAAATGCAAACAAAAAGTGACAAAAATCAGAAAGAAGAGGAACGATGCATAACATTTTAACATTTAGCAGAAGATTATTTGCTGGAGTTTTAAAAGGCCTGAAATGTATGTTATAAAGGACCTGCAGCAAGATGAAGGCAGAAAAGTACAGAAAAGAGAAGAAAAATGCAAAAGTACTGGCAGTTGGAAGGTACTGCTGTGAAAGGTATTTTTGAAAAGACCTGGAGCAAGATGAAGGCAGAAAACATAAGAAAAGGAGAAGAAAAATGCAAAACAAATAGGGGAACATTTCAGAAAGATGAGCTAAAGGAAAATGTGAAAATTGAGCAGAAAACCTGGAGCCGAGTGCACCAGCTGGGCGTAAAAAAGTTGGTCTTAACTCTTACGTCGGTCTTAGCTACGTCCGACTTTGTGATTTGAATTTACACCAAGTGCACCAAGCTTGACAGACCAAGGTCGTAGCTACGTCTGGTCTTAAGATGCGCGTCCTTGCGAAAATGCGAAAGCTTCGATCGTTGCCAAGCAACACATTTAAGAGCCTATCAGAGCCAGTCCACGGGCTTTTTAGACATTCTCTGAGCCTATCCGAAGCGCACTTTATAGCTAGCCTATCTCCCTTCAAAACAAGCCATGGATAAAGAAAAACTAAAGAAAAGGAAAATACATTTTACTGATAGAGAAATTAGAAAACATATAGTTTGTATACTGAGAATAGAAGCGTGTTCACGGGGAAATGTATAATAATATCAACACAGACAAACAGAAACAATCAGCTGGAAATCGATCAACAACAAAATTAACAGTGGATTTCTGCTACCACGGACGACTTTCTCGCCTTAATGCCCTTTCCATGTTGCCTATTAACAAGACGCGCTGCATGTGCGATCAAACTAGTGTTAGCCCTAATTAGGCTACCATGGATAAGATATTTCCAACTTACGCCTGCTCCCCACTAGGCGTAAAATGTGCACCCAGGTGCAGCACATAAGTCTAACTGGTGCACTAGTCGTAACTTTAAGTTAGTCGTAACTTTCAATTCTACGTCGGACGTAGCGTACGTCCAGGCGTACGCCCAGCTGGTGCACTCGGCTCCAGTTGCTGAAGTCTGGGTTGAACGAATTTGAAGGTAAAAGGACAACACTGGAATGACTTGAACTTGCTGGAAAAGGGTAGCAACCGTTGGTCATTGGCAACAGACTGGCAACATTTCTAACCTAGAATCTAGGTTTCAGGTTCAAGACGGAGGGGAAACTAATCATGCGTGCCTGCATTTCCTAACGTTGGCTATCTATTATACCAAAACAAGTAGCCTTCTGGGCAAATGAGGTCTGCATATGAAATATAGGTTACTTCATAATTAAGTAAATTGTTGACGTTGCAGTTACGGACTAGCAACGTCACAAAATTACGTTGCTAGGAGGTCGCCGTTACGGACTGGCAACGTCACAAAACAACGTTGCTAGGAGGTCGCGGTTACCGACTGGCAGCGTCGGAAAATAACGTTGCCACGACGTCGCGGTTACGGATTGGCAACGTCCCAAAACAACGTTGCTAGGAGGTTGCGGTTACCGACTGGCAACGTCGGAAAATAACGTTGCGACGACGTCGCAGTTACGGACTGGCAACGTCAGAAAATTAACGTTGCCACGACGTCACGGTTACGGACTGGCAACGTCACAAGATGACGTTGCGGCAACCTACTGGCGCCCCACAGATGCACGGTCCCGCAACGTCGCCAAAGACGTTGCGGCAACGTATGTTTGGTGATCGCGTGACGTTGCGACAACGTCAGGGCAACGTAAATGTGTTAGCTGGGCACCCAGTCCTGTTCAGACACTTTAAGATGACATCAAAATAGTATATTTTCATAGTGCAGGGTTGCCGATGTTGTCGTTGTCCCTGGTGAGTTTTTTATACGTAAATAACAAGATCATGATACATCTAAGCAGCGGATCATTTCTTGCAAGTGTGTCAAAGTGGTATAATATAACACCGTAGCTACGGCTTGAATAATAACCGAAGGCGTGAAGCTAGAGAGGATGCAATGGAATATTTCCTACATAAGCTAGATGTAGGCTACAACTTCAAATTGAAAACGGAGAAGATATTTAGAGTAAAGACAGGTTACTTTACATATGTGTTCATTATCATCAAATAACAGTAAAAGTTTTCCAGTTACTTAGCGTTTGTTCGTAGGATTAACGCCAGCAGTGCAAACACTTACCAAAGGCCTGGTTTGGCTGTTCGTGACGGTCAGCTATAACAGTGAGCCTCGATTTTTGCAGATTTCTGTAATAATTGCTAAAATAAAAATTATCTAGCTAGATTATGTACACTTTAAGCTCAATGTACATATCTTGTTTGGTCGATTGTGGAAAAAAAGTCGAACCGTTTTTAGTTATGGAGAGCCATCGCGCTAGCTCGATTATGAGAAATGTAGCTAGAATCCACACCTCAAACAAGTTAACCCAGACGCAAAACTGTACATCCAATCCCAAAAATAAGGAAATTTTCCGAGACCCAAGACTCTGCCGAAACCATTGATATCCTTTATGTGTCTGTGCGGTCAGAAGTACAACTCTTTTCGCAGTTTCCAAAACGTCACCCAATTCTGCTTTCATGGTGCGTGTCTGTTTGGTTGCCACGGTGATGGCGCAGCTGTGATCGCTAACGAGCTGGGCAGAGAGAAAAAACACATTTAGCTGGAATCCACACCTCAAACAAGTTAACCTAGACGCAAAACTATACGTCCAATCCCAAAAATTAGGATATTTTCCGAGACCCAAGACTCTGCCGAAACCAGAGAGGTCCTTTATATGTCTGTGCGGTCAGAAATACGACTCTACCGGCAGTTTAAAAACACGTCTACTTTCGAAATTCTCTGACTAATTTTACCCACCTCCCCATTGAAGTTAGTGAGAGAATTTGAAAGGCTGCTCTCGCTTCAATGCTCAAAACCCAAAATCTATAAATGTCAGCTCTTTAGTAGTTAAATTGGCTGAAAGAGGACAAGTTTTCCTACATTTTAAGGTCAAACTTGTTTCTGTAAGTTAAACTATATGAACATCAGAGGAATTTGTTTGACAATTTAGTTGAATATCAGAAATATCAGTATGCCACTCTGCTGGCTGCTCAATCATAAAAATCAAGAAGGAGCTACATTTTTCATGTATTTCAAACTGTCACAATTCAAAATTGGCTGAATATATTTGAAAGAGCTGAATCATTTGGGAATAGCTGACTGTCTTGTGAACATTTTAAAGGCCGAATGGTGTCTCTAGCTGAAAGTATGCTGAAGTAGTTAAGTTTGAAAGAGGAGGAAGCTTTTTAATGATTTGAAAGAATTTACCATTACTTTCAATGGGAGAATAATTTGCACAAAAACCTTAATTCTTTAAAAAGTATAAAAGTGAGAAATACCAGAAGTCATAGCGATCATCTCCTGAAGGAGCTGAACATTTTGATACAAAAATTGTAGGAATGGGTGAAAGTATGCAGGACTAGTTAAAGGCCAAAAAACGGCGGAAGAACTGAGAAGTTGAAAAGCAACAGTGAGAATGCTTAACAGCATTCTCACAATAAATATATTTGAGAACAATGGTTGTGCTCGCCAATGGCTTGAGCCCAATTTTTATCCGATCAATCGATTAATCGAAAAAACAATAGACAGATTAAATGATTATTAAAATAATCCTTAGTTGCAGCCTTACTTTTCCGTCTACATAGTTGGTTGTTATCATGTCTGATTTCACTATCAAATTGTGTGATAACTTGGTTTTGCAATAATTTGCATTTTTATTGTTTTAAGGAGTTTAAAACTACAGTCCTCCCCTCTCCTGCCCTCTTCAGGGTTCCATCCTGGGTCCTCTCCTTCCCTCTAGAGGGGCGGAGGGAAGGATTTGGGTGTAAAAAAGTTGATAATGAGGCTTGTCAACCAATCAACAAACCCTATATACTGTAGAGCACCAAGTGTTCCACACAGTAGCTGAACTTTGCTTGAGCGTTGAGCTCTGAGCTGGTATACAGTAGCCAGGTACCAGTTAGCCAGCCAGCCAGGCAGCCAGTCTACCATCCAGTCTGCCAGTCAGTCAGTCAGCCTGCCAATCAGGCTAGCTGGTGAGTAATGCAGGCTGTCTGGAGGGTCTCAGCTCCATCAGTGTTACAGCAGGGCCTGACTGACAGCTGAATGACTGTCTCTCTCCACCAGGACAGAGAGAGAGAGACAAGGAGACAGACAGACAGACAGACAGATAAAGACATAGAGAGACATAGAGAGACAAAGAGAGACAGAGAGAGACATGGAGAGAGACAGAGTGAAAGAGCGAGTGAAAGAGAGAGAAACAGAAAGAGACAAGAGTGAGAGAGTGAAAGAGAGAGAGACACAGTGAAAGAGAGAGTGAAAGAGAGAGAGAGAGAGAGAGAGAGAGAGAGAGAGAGAGAGAGAGAGAGAGAGAGAGAGAGAGAGAATGGAAAAGAGGAATGGACCACCGAGAGAGTGAGAGGGAGGACTGGATGAGGAGAGACTGAGGGACTGAATCAGGAGAGAGAGGAGGGAGGAACAGGTTCCCTGGGGAGACTTGGAGAGAGAGGCAGACTACAAATGTATTGCCTTGCGCTTCAACAATTGTGACAAAAGGCTTTCAATAACAAGCGCTACAAAGGCACGCCAGAAATGATAAAACGTTGGAACTGGTCCATGCTGGTCCAATGCTGCCAACAGAACTTGTTCAGCATGTCAAGTACTGAGTTTGGAAAACTCGCTATTCGGCCAGAGCATAGGACTGCGTACATCAACCCGATGCCCCTTTTACTGCTTCGTGTTAAGCAGCATAGCAAATGCATTGCTTCATTGTAAATACAGGAAAAGGCGAATAAACCAGAACAAATACATGTTTCGTTTCTGCTGCAAGCAACAATGACTGAACTCATTTCCGAAGCCCAGTCAGTGAAAGAGGGATCACCGGACACCGCGTACGTTATCGCAGAGCAACAGATTGGTGTTGCTCGCCCGCAGCGCGTTGACACCTCCACCGGCCCCGCGCCTCTGCGCGGAGAGACAGCATGCTAGACACGACAATAAGCTCGCAGCTAAACTAAGTCTGCCGTGTAGGTATACTTAATGAAGAACTGCTTACACTACAGAATGCAGTCAGGACGGTGATCTGTTTATGTTAGGTTTAAGTTAAGAGTGGGTTTCCTAGGCGTCCAAAAAGATGAGGGCCACTCGACTATTTTGGCTCTGCTACCCAGTTCCCTGTGAAGGGATATACTTACAGGCATATGTCATGGCGAAGCTACTGCTGGTGTCAACCATATCCACCTGCGGTACAAGCTTGGGGATGTCCTGGTGGCGCGAGAGGGCGAACCGGAACACCTCATATTCGTGAGAGCCGGTTGGGAACAACCCGCCTGCGAAACAGATACAAAAAGTAATTCCTTCATTCAACCTGACAGAACAAGGCTTTACATACATTTGGGATTCAAAGAACGTGTTGTGTATGTGTTTTACAAGACAATACGCAGCCTACGACACAAGACAGTCGTGAAACTTGAGTGCACTTCGTTATCATTACGCAGCCGTTCATGTAAACGACAAAATAGTCGGCCAATGGCTAATGGATTACATATTGAGGATTACACACGTCATTACGTGTTCGTAAAGCTCACCTATGTTGATATTACTTGGGAAACTTGTACCACGACAACATCCGAGCAAAAAACTGACAAACACCAAGATGAAGCTTTGCTGCATATTTCCTTTAGCATTGGCGACAAAACAAAGAAATAAAATCCATCCACAGGTTTGTTTCCAATTCCCTCCGAAAAACCTGTATCGGTTGATTCAAAACGTATCCATATTGTAATGGAGGTTAAAAAGATAATGCGGAGCTTTTGCCTCAGCCGCTTTCTCTCGCTCTCCCTGCTGTGCGCGCAGAGCCAGCGGTAATAACCATGCCAATCGAAGCGCCGACTGCGACTGAGAGAGAGAGTCGTACCTACATCATCACAGACTGTGAGAAAAACTCCGGTTATATCAGCGTGGTAATGGGAGGTCACCACGGCTCTCTCGGCCTCCGTCAGCGCTGTCATTCACTGTCAGGAAGCGCAGCGGTTTGACTAATCAGTGTTGATAGAGAAACTGGGAATGACTGATTCCTCTTTTCAGGATGAAACATTTCTACAAGCGACATAATGCAAAAGGGCTGCGTTGTACTTGTATAGCCTACAGGCACACACACACAAACTTTTTATATGTCGGTACAGGAGGCAGGCCTAGTCTCAATACTACATACAGTAGTTTATTATTACAATAACCGTTTTATTATAGTAACTTCAACTTCATGTAGGCTACAGAGGTATAGCCCAGATCATTCACCTCCAATGCATCTGCTCAAAGAGAAGCCTGTCCTAACGGCTTAACTTCTACATGTGTAGTCTAGTTTCTAAGACGCTGCTGTAATTAGCACAGTTAATTTTTTTGCTGCGGTGGCAGAAATCTGACTACAAGACGGCGTGCTTTTATCTGAACTGGCACGCGAATTCAAGCTTCTCACGCGGGCTCTAATCTAGGCGCATCGGGACTCCTCGCGCGCAGCGAGTTAACGGCCGTGCTCGGTGACTGCCTGATGGGGCTGATAATAGGCTCATTACGAGCGCATTTGGCCTCATCATCCCCCGCTCCCCGGTCCCCGGTCTCCGGTCTGCTGCAGCTCGCGCTGCTGTGATCATAGATTATGGAATCACGGAGACAGATTGTTTCAGTAACGTCCGCTCCAGGTGGTTTGAGAACCGACCCTTATCTTAGTTAATATGTTAAATATCCTCATACTCAACGTGAAGTTTGGAATGTTTGATTTATTTTCTGCCTCATGATAATTAGTTATGATAACAGTTTTGGTGATTAGAACCTTTTACCAAAGTAGGTGCTCAGACAAAGATGATGGAGTATTTTTTTTTAACTATAGGCCTATTTATATATTTGTATATATGTATAGCTGTACAATTATCTATTCCCACTCCCATGTAATTATACCAAGTATACCATGCAGCCTACTGTACCATGTTTACACAGGCACAAGGCTGGCTCTCTCCTGCCTGTGTCCTGTCAGACTGGAGCTCTGTTCCAAGGGCCCTTGTACAACCTGTGCTCTCACCATGTCTAACCACATCATCATCACCTGCTTCTGTTTACGCTGACTGACTCTGACTTAATGGTATGTGTGTATGCATGTGTGCGTGTGTGTGTACACAGGTATTTGTGTATTTATACGTTTGTGTGTGTACATTTATGTGTTTATGCATTTATGGTTGTGCATGGTATTTTTGTTTGAAGGGTGGGGGGGTCCACATAAATGAGTTATGCAGCATCCCTACTGTGAGTCCTCCGTTTTCCATAAAGACTGTTAAGAGATGCTGGCCGTTTAATAAGTGATGACAGCATTGTGCACACACAGCATTCCCAGCACAGCACGCCTGGTGACGTTGGTTAGTGTAGGCCCACCACATGCATTCAAACGGGGCTCTCTTTGGTGATCAAGATTACAGTTTTGCATGCTTGGGTTCTAATACACTGAACAAAATTATTAACGCAACACTTTTGTTTTTGCCCCCATTTTTCATGAGCTAACCTCTAAGTTCTAAGACTTTTTCTATGTACACAAAAGGCCTATTTCTCTCAAATACTGTTCACAAATCTGTCTAAATCTGTGTTTGTGAGCACATCTCCTTTGCCGAGAAAATCCATCCACCTCACAGTTGTAACATATCAAGATGCTGATTAGACAGTATGATTGTTGCACAGGTGTGCCTTAGGCTGGCCACAATAAAAGGCCACTCCGACAACCAGTCAGTTAGGGTTAGCAGTCAGGTCGAGACCCCAACCTGATGAGGACGAACCGATGAGGATGATGACTAGTCTCAACCAGAGAGACATTGCTTTTAACCAACAGCAACTTGTTGGTGTAGTGTGTTTGCATTCAGATAAGGGCATTCCCATGGTTTTCTTTCTTTCCAACTTAATTTCTCTCTCTCTCTCTCTCTCTCTCTCTCTCTCTCTCTCTCTCTCTCTCTCTCTCTCTCTCTCTCTCTCTCTCTCTCTCTCCCCTCTCTCTCTCTCTCTCCCTGTTCATTGGTCTTTCTCTTTGTCTCTTTTTCTATGCATTTTTCTATTGTTCCTTTTGTCTCAGGACACAGTTTAATGAACTACAGACACAGGCTCACTGTGCTGTGTGTGTGTGCTCTGACGATCCTTCACTCCCTCGTGAGTCACCGGTAAATGTGTGTCAACCACCAGTTGACCAAGACACCACTCTCATGGGAGGACAGAGGCTGAGAGAGGGTGGGGCTGGGACACGGGTTGAAGCTGGGTAAAGGAGGCAGTCTTTGGGGATGTGGAATGGAGGCAGAAGTTGAGGCTGGGGAGAAGGACTGGGGTTGGAACTAAAGAGGAGGGGGGGGGGGAGTGACAGCCCAGACGAGCCAAGACCCATTTTCAGCATGATGAGCTGTAATTTGTCAAGTCTCGGGGCACAACACATTTGAAACGTGGCGTCCATTGCTGTAAAGCGGTCTGTAGGGGAATTAAATATTAAACAGATAAATAATGAAACAATCCCAGACCAGCTCCTGGGAAGCGTGGTTCGCAGACCAAGTGTCGCATTGATTGTTCCAGTTTACCTTAGGGCGCAATCAAAGCAGCACTGAGCTCCGCTTGGCTACTCTGCTTCCAAGCCTCCAGGCTCCCACAGCCCCAGGCTGTCTCCACGGCTGGCCCAGTCTGCCCTGCCCTGCCTGGGCACAGGAGGGGGGAGGAGATGGTGGAGCATAGCTAATATACCTCTGCTTTAAAGTAATAGAACATTTTAGATCTCATCAGTCTTTCAAATTTGTTCACCTTTGACGAAGAAAAGGAAGGAGAGGAACTGACAGAAAGAGAGCAGAGGAGTTGAGAAGAAAGGAGTGCAGAAGGAGGATGAGAGAGGGGAAGGAAGGAGAGTAGTTAAGAGGACTGGAGAGGAGAAGGAAGGAGAGGGGATAAGAGTAGAGGAGTTGAGAGGAGAGAAGGAAAGACAAGAGTTAAGAAGAGAGAAGGAGAAAGGAAAGGGCAATAGAGAGAAGAGAGAAAGATCAACAGGGAAGAGAGGAGTGAAAAAGGGGTAAGTGGAGAGGAAAAGAGAGAAGAGTAGAGGAGGAATGAAAAGAGAGGAAAGGAGCAGAGAGCGAGGAGAGAGAAAAAGAGAGAGAAAGAGAGAGCGAGAGAGAGTGGGGGAACAGTGAAGAGAGGAGTTATGCGTTTGATTAAGGAGAGCAGAGTGGCGTGCTGGGGGTGGAGGCCATTGCTGTCATTACAAAACAAAGTATTCTGCGTCTTTTGAGAGACCTGGCTCCTCCCAGGTTCATCCTGCCCTGCATCTCTGCTGTCAACTCTTCTCCCTGCTCCAGGCTCTAAGGGCTCCAGGCATGGAGCACAGATTGAGGTTGTTTCTCTCTCTCAATGCCTCTCTCTCTCTCCATCTCTCTCTTTTCTCTTCCAAGATAGCAGGATGAAAGCAAAGCATAATTCTGTCAAATCTCCCTGTGAAAGAAAAGACTAAGCCTGGCAACATCAGCTTTTCATATGAAAAGAGGCAATGAGAGAGAGAGGGAGAAGAGAGGGAGTCACTCTTTCTACAGTAAGTGGTCTCTCTTTCACCCCCTGGTGACACAAGAACCGGTCTATCTGTCACCCCAGGTCATCTAGGCAACACATGAACTGGTCTTTCTTCTTCCCAACTCATCCAATCTAGACAAAGTTATCGAGACAATCCGATTGTCTCGATAACACAGGAACTGTTCTCTCTCCTTCCCTGGTTGTCTAGGTAACGCATGAACTGATCTCCCCCCAAAGTCATCTAGCACAGGAACTGGTCTATCTCCTCACTTGGTTGTCTAGGTAACACAGGAATCGGTCTCTCTGTCTCCCTCCAGGTCGTCTAGCTGACACAGGAACTGGTCTCTCTCTCACCCATGTCGTCTAGGTAACATTGGGAGTGGTCTCTCTCCTCCCTTGGTTGTCTAGGTAACACAGGCAGGGGTCTCTGTCCCCCCTCGGTAACCCAGCAGGATCAACGGCCTCACAGGTGTGTGCTGCATGTCCTCGCCTGTCTCTGAACCTGCACTTCCACATCACACTGATGTGTGGAGATGTCCTTTCTGTTGTGTTTTGGATGTGTGGGAAAAGGGGTGTGCTACTCCCTTTTTGCTACTCTCTCTTCTGTTCTCTCTTTCTTCGCCTTCTCTCTCTATATATATATCTACCTCTCCCTTTCTCCCTCTCCCCCTCTCTCTTTCTCTCTATAAATTGTTCTATCTGTGGTTCTTCTTTCTCTTTATCTATGTCTATCTGTCTCTCCCTGATTTATATCTGTCCCTCTCTTCCCCCTTCAGATGCTTCAGGGAGGTTTGCCCATCTACATACTGTCAGATCACTCAGACTCAGAAGGTCACAAACACACCATCAAAAACTGCATAAGCTAGACCTTCAAAGAGGATGGTGTGCGTGTGTATATTTGGCTGCCTGTTTGGCTTTGTGTGTGTGTGTGTGTTTCTGGTTGAGTGTGCATGTGTGTGTGTTTGTCCTGGAATGTCACTAAGCACAGATACCATATCCTTTGGTATAGACCCCCCCACACTCTCTCTTTCCTGCGTCACCTCCTTCCTCTTTCTGTCAATCTATTCTGTCTCTCACTCATCTATTCTTCCCTCTATCTCTTGACTCCCTCCCCCTGTGAAAAATAAGAGGGTGATTTATGTCCTCCTCGAGAAGCAAAGGAACACGATGAAATAGAAACTGATTTGACGAGGAGAGGAGAGGAGAGAAAAGGAGCAGGGAAGGAGAGGAGGTAAAGCCCAAATGTGAGTGGGTGAGCAGAGCCCCAGATTATAGAGCTGTGCAAATTCTATCTGTTTCCCTCTCTCCCTCTCTCTCCCCCACTCTCTCACTCTTGCATTCTTTTTTTTTCTTCTTTTATTTAAAGATCACATATAATTGCGTTTTTGTGCGGTGGTTGTCATGGTAACTACAGAGTTTAAAAGAGTTCCATTGAGGCCAGATTTGACGGTTTATGTTCTCTTGTCAGGGTACCTGTGTTCAACCCTCACACAAACACACACAATACACAATACACACATATACAGTGGGTGGGGATGGGGGTGGGTTTAGGGTTGGGGACCTTTTATCTTGACTTGGTGGAACACACAGACCACCCACAGTACGCTACAGACACTCTATATCACAATCACATGCATGCTACAGCACACACACACATTCAGATAGACAGGAATGCAGACAGGCAGACAGACAGACAGGCAGGCAGGCAGGCAGGCAGGCAGGCAGGCAGGCAGGCAGGCAGGCAGGCAGGCAGGCAGGCAGGCAGGCAGGAAGTACAGCTGTAGCACAGTCAGCAGTTTTAACAGTGAAGACATCACACATCGATGCACTCTGGTACCGTTACCGGGAGAACACCGTCAATCAGGAAGACGGATCACAGATGAGACCCAGAACAGATGGAGAACTGGGAAGAAGTGTGTATGCGTGTCCGTGTGTGTATGTGTCTGTGGGGGTTGGATGTCTGAGCGGATAGGGAATCGGGCTATTAATCTGAAGGTTGCCGGTTTGATTCCAGGCCGTGTAAAATTACATTCTGTCCTTGGGCAAGGCACTTCACCCTACTTGCCTCGGGGGGAATTTCCCTGTACTTACCTACTGTAAGTCGCTCTGGATAAGAGCGTCTGCTAAATGCTTACATGCCTGTAGACAGTGGGGAAAAAGGTTAAAATATTTCAAGCAAGGAATTTCTTTGACAGTTGATTGCAGTTTTTTCCGATTGCTTAAGCACAATTTTTAAAACAGGACTCATTGTATCACAACACACGATTCACACAACCGGACACACAAGTAGCAGAACACCTCCAATCTTTTGCAAAATGAAACACTTCGTTCAAAACTATACAATACTGTATTTAAAAAACAATTCTGTCACCGTATGCCACACACATGGCTCATAAAATGTGACTCTGTTTGAACCAGTTACATACTGTTGTGCAAATTGTAAAACACTTTTACACTAACTATTCTTTTCTAATGATATATCCTGCTTGATTTTGTACATGAATATGTTGACCAAACACAACACCCAAACACAACACACAAGACTAGTTCTGGGGGGTATTCCAGGTAGCGAGTTTAACAAACTCTGAGATTAACCCTGAACTCTGAGTTGAGTTACTCTAACATGGGAAACTCAGAAAATTAGGTTCCAGAAAAGCTGATATGAATTTGTTAACTCATCTCGGAGTACGGCAACTCTTGAGTTTAGCGTGTGCATGAATACTACCAAAAGCCAACATCTATGGAGCTCCGATACTAGGATTCACCATGGCAACCGATGACAAAAAACGTTGTCATACTTCACCACACTTTAGATATACGTTTTATTTCATGTTCATGGTCAATCTGAGCAAATATTCCGGAAAAAAAGCAACACGGCTGTAGCAGCGTAGCGTTTAGCTACAATTGGCATGGGAAACAATTGCTGCCGAGTCAATGCATTTACTATTTGAATGCAATAGCCAGTCCATACATTGAACATTAACCCCACTGTCCGTTAATATTACAGGAGAAAAAGTGGTGGACTTTATAAAACAGCATGTTCAATGTTATATTAGGCTACATATAAAAACATACTACGAACAGGTAATGCATATTTTGCTTATAGGCTACGGTTGTGATTGTAGCCTCGACGTCACCATGGTTTTAATAATATTCGACATGATACAAAGTTTAAATATCAATTGGTGCCTATTTCAACTTGTAGTAGCAGTTTCCCTCAACAGAATGCTTTTTATCAAAGGATGATGATGATGATTAAGATGACGAAGAGACCTAATGACTGCTGCCGCAGAAATGGATGCAGGGAATTACTATGTATGGTAGCTACTGGTAGTTCTCTCTCCATGTACTTTTATTTACAGGCTTTTTTTGTAATTGTCAGTTACACTGACATTATGAGAATAATAAATATAAAAACAATTTGCACATTCTGACAACAGGGCATGCTGTATACAGTGAGATGTTCATTTAATGGCAGGTGAATTTTGCATGTGGAACAGTGAAATGTAGCTTATGTAATCTCATGTTACAAGTAAATTAGTTGTACAAACTGCACCTTGTGAAGAAAGTGCCAAAAACTGACCAAGAGATGGTGTAGGCCTACTTACTTATTTACTGGAACACCAGTTACGAGAGGAGGCATGGTCACAGGTGATGTTAGTTGTAGGAACAATAACCTATATGAATATTAATAGTTGAGTTTTCTGAATTTCTATTTTGACCAAGAGATGGTGTACTTAGGGCAGAAGAATAAAGGATCTTTTAAGGCTATCAACCTGCCCCCACCCACCTCTCATATGGTAAAATATGGAGTTACTGGATGGAGTCTCAACTTGATGGCTCTCACATCTGATTGTGTAACTTACTGTAGCATTGCTAGTCATGTTGATAAGTAAGGGTCAAGATTCTGGGGTGATTGTAGTTGTTCTTAAGGAATTGTGAAGCATTGTTCTGTGGATTACTCCTGAGACGTCGTCAGCTCTAGCTTGTCTTACTCCTTCTTCCTCACTCTTGCTTTCTATCTCTGGTTTACAATAATCATGGTAGAGTAGGCATAAGAGTTAACCTTCATTGATATCATTCATTTGCAATATGATAAAAATTATTCAACCTTAATTTGACCATTCTTGCTCTGATTTAACTCAAAAATCTAAATAGTCAAATAACTGTAATTCCATTGGCATTGGCATTATTTGGTTAATGCTAATACACTGTTCAGTTTCCCACAAACCATAGGGGAATTACTTTCGGTTGTTTGGCCAATATTGACCCCCTACAATGTTGAAATAGATTTGCTGAAACACCAGTTTCAGGATGGTACATCATGTAAATTGTAGGAATCATATGAATCATGTAAATTGTAGGAACAATAGCCGATAGAAATAGGCTGGGCTACTCATTGTGATTTATATTTGTAGGCAATGAAGAAGACCAAATACAATTTCAATTATTTGTATTTATTTCAGTGCCCAAAAGCATTTGGTCAATTCTGAGTGCATGTCCATGGCATGTAACACTAGCGACGAAGGCCCAAGGGCTGAGAATGTTGCTAAAATAAATTACAGATTGTGACGGGAAACGGTAACGTTAGCTTAGGTATTCATCAGGGAATTAAAGCACATCACATCGCAATCTTAAAATCGTCTCCCAGCGTATAACTAAGCAAATTAAATTTTGTTCGAGATCGCTCAGCTGAACCAGGAAATGATATGTCGTGTCTGCCAAAGCTATCTGTCTCATAAAGTGGGAGGGGATCGGTAGAATGGCAGGGTTTGGCATGGAAAACCTGCTAGCGAGCAGGTTAGTTTTAAGGAGTAAGTTACCATGGAAACTTATCAAAAGGTTTTGTTACCTCTCTTTCTGGAACGTGGAACTCGGAGTATGCCTCTTTTCAGGGTTAAACAACTTAAAGTTTTCACTAAACCCGCTACCTGGACTACCCCCCTGCTTACTGATGAAAATATGTACTGTACTCTCCACATTGTCTATGTAAAGGTTAAACATTTTTGGGAGAAGATCAGAACATATTTCAAATCAAATACTGTAGTAGGCTACATACTATAGACACAGGAAATACATTTGTGGCGACAAAAGAAAGCATACAGCAAATGAAATACAGTACATAGCTTCAATCATGGACTGCAGGGAATGGGTACGAAAAAAATCTGTATGCTACATTACTGTACTGTAGACAGTAGAGAAAGGTAGTTTTCACGTGTGCTCTTGTCGAAATGTCAAAATTACTGTTGCAACAGTATATCTGCTGAGGTTGGGCTGAACTCTCTGTCCAGCCTCTTTCAATGTTTCCCCATGGTTCACAACATGGTGAACCAATTTTGCTCGAATTTCATGACATATTTACTGTAAATTTGGCCCTATTCTTCCACGGCCTCCAGGTCTACCTCTCTTCCTCCACGGGCTCCCGCTCTCATCCTCACTCTCCCTCTTCCTCTACCTGCAACATTGCCTTCCATTATGGATGAGGACAGGTACACTGATCTGTTGCCTTTTTATACTGCATACAACTTGTTGTTATGTTTACAATTATGCACTTTAGTGCTTGTACACCTGGCGCCCATGTTTGATTCATTTGTTCATGTGTGTGGCATTTTACAAGGCAGTGTCTAAAAAAGGCAATAAATTGACATAATCTTATATTTCTGTGTCTAATGTAGAAAAGTGTGTTTAGTGATAGTGGCCCTCATAGACGTACATTTGCAAACATTAGCAGCGTTATCCATGGCCAACCCACAGAGAGCGCACGCTGTGATAATTCATCTTACGTCGTGTTTACCAACCCTGCAGTTCATCAGGTAATCAGCGCCTTTCTCCGCCCACTATACCGTAGCCTACATTGCGAGCATTTAAACGCGCAATTGAATGGGCCTCCTTATCTCTTTCTATCATGGATCAGTCACCAAAGTCAAAAAGTGAAAACAAAGATTTAGTGACAACAAAGTTGATGTGCTTGTACATGTGGTAACAGCAAATTTGTATATTATACAAGGCCGGAATTCCACACCGACACAAAACTGTTATATTGCATGGCTGCTTAATCTGTAACGCCTAATGATTTTGTGTTCACTCAACTGAAAAAGTGTGATCCTTGTGGCAAAAATCTTTTGCAAATAGTGTAAGGCTGAGAATGTGCTTACAGTTTCCAGATCGAGGCTGTTGTTTTTCTCATCGAGTGTCAGGTTTCACTAACTGTGTGTTATTTGAACATTGTGTGTCTAAGCAATCGGAAAAAACTGTAGACGTAATAATCATATCTCCTTTTTATATTGTCATTGTATGTTGATTTCAATAAATGATACATCATTTTTGAAAGCTTACAATCTACACTTTCCTGATCTGTAAAAAAAAAAAGATCTTGGCTTACATGCAGACTAAAATACCAGCAAGTGTCCTATGCACCGGCACGGCGCGTGGATGTCATGCTCTGCAACACTCTGCTTACATGAAATCACATCCCTGTGTGGAGCAGCCTGCTAGCTAGCTAATTAAAGTATGGTCATTTGTCATTAGCGTCCATTGTCTGTTTTAGCCTAAACAGATAAAAGAGTGATGAAGGCTGAGATGGCACTAGCTAGCTACTGTACTACGTTTTTGTAACATGGTAAGTAGTGGTAATTATACAAAAAATTATTATATAGGGCTGGGAGGATTAGAGAGAGTAAGAATATGGTATAAGTACCAGGTGTCTATATGGGGTCCATTGATTATTTAACGCTCCCCAGCATCACCAAAAAGGTTGCATATTTCTAAACTTTTTTAGTGCTTGAATCTGAAGCACCCCTCTGCCCCTTCTCGATTTTCATTGACAGTGTATTGTAACTCGCCGTGTCGCTTCACTACTCCATGTATGAATGTCCTATTAATGTGTGTCTGCGTGTATTTGTGTGTGCGTGGGAGTGTGTGTGTATGTGCGTGTGTGGAAGTGTGTGCGTATGTGTTTGTGTGTGCGTATGTATGTGTATATCAGCAGTATTTAGGACAGCGCCTCATGCAGACACCAGATACCAGCCCTGAGCTGTTGTGCTGACTCTGGGTTTCCTCCTCCCGGCAGCCATCTTAGAGAGAGAAGAAAGAGAGGAAAGAAAGAGAGAGAAGAAAGGAGGGCTGGAGAACGAGCCTGACGGGCTGACTAGCAGGCTTACAGCCAGTTGCAGAAAAAGGGAGCGAAAGACAGGGAGAGAAAGGAAGAGAGAGAAAGGGAGGGAGAGAAAGGGTGGGCAGAGATAGACAGAAAGAGAGGGAGAGAAAGAAAGAATTTAGGGAGAGAGAGAGAGAGCAACAGAGAGGCCCAGAGAGAGAGAGAGACAGACAGACAGGGAGAGACAGGGAGAGAGAGAGAGAGAGAGAGAGAGAGAGAGAGGTGTAGAGGTTGAGAGAGCGTGAGTGAGGGAGAGAAGAAAGAGAGATGACAGAGCTGAACACAGCTTTCAGAACAGTTGGACGTCATCAGAAACTTCAAGAACAACATCAACACTAAGTTAGTTTCACTACAAGTATTCCTCCCATCCTCCTCCCCTCCTCTCTGTCCTTACTTCTCTCTTTCTCTTTTTCTCCCTCTTTGTTGCCCTTTTTTTCCAGTTGGCCCTGCATTTGTCGTTCTCTCCCTCTCTCCCTATCGCTCCCACTCTCTCCTTCTCTGTCTTTCCCTCTCTTTATCTCTACCACTCTCTCCTTGTTATTCCCCCCTCTCTTTCCTGTTTGGAGCTTGCTCAGGGTGTACGGGAGGCTATGGCAGCTGGATGGTTTCATAAGGTCAGCTGATGTTGTTCCCACTATACACACACACACACACATATGTACACCCACACACTGACACACACAAACACACACACACACACAAACACACACACAAACACACACACAAACACACACACACCTGTGTTGAGGATCCCCAAGTAGTAGTGGTTGGGCTGCTGTGTCTATGAACAGGCCTTTGAGTGACGAGCCTCACAGCTCCCACCCCTGTGGCTGAAAACACATGAATAAAGCATTCAATAATGTGCTGAATAACTTGTAATGTGACAATTAATAATGTGTTGGATGTTTTCCTGGCTGCTGCTGGGAGCCAAGTGCAGGGCTGTGGCCATGATTATTTAATAGTGTGTTATATTCAGAGAGGGGCAAAAAGCAAAGCTTGCAGAAAGAAAAACAGGAGAATCAAGCGGAATTCTTTGAGGGAAGGGGGACTGGGTGTTACAAAACGCTTTCTTTCATGAAAAATTGATGCATTCAGGTTAGAAAGTGGACTTTTTACAACTTCTCTGGTTGAGTCACCTTCCAGTGCTCAGAGATTGGGAATCCTTTATGGGACAGTGAATATAGGATGCATTAACACTCACCATAACTCATCACCTATCTTGGATGTCAAGCAGGAAGCAGGAAACAGGTACAGTACTCAGACAGTGATTCAAACCGGAAACTAACTTTATGCATTACATACAAGTTGATAGAACTTAGTAGACTGGAACCATCCTGTTTGTGTGTTTGTTGTTGTGTGAGCCTATGGTTATTTGTATGTGTTTATGGTTTTTATTTGTATGTGGTTGTGTGTGTATGGTTGTGAGTGTGTCATATTTAAAGTGTGCTCCCCTATCCTGTCTAATACCCGAAAAGCAGCCTTCAGCATTGACGCACAGGGGTCAAAACTCTGCTTACTGTCATCAAAACTTTAGTTTCTGATCTTCACTTTGGTAACAGCAAACCGTAATTTGCAAAATATTGTAGGTGGATGGCATGTATCCGGTGTGGTGTGTGTGTTTGTTTGCATGTGTCAGGATTCAAGGGGCATTTTGGTGATAAGGATCAGGAGTTTGGGTATGTGCTGTGTGTGTGGGTGGGTGGGGGTTGTGAGGGCATTACAGTACCTCACAGCTCAGCATTGTACAGTTGGTCCCGGCCAGGGGGGCGGGGCGGGGGGGGGGGGGGTTAATAACTCAAGGAGCCTGAGGGGTTACTGTAATACATAAGGTCCAGTAATTCAGCATTTTGCTCAATCTGACATATAGTGCCTTTAGGGGGAGGGAGAGGGGGCTGTAAATGGTGGGTGGGGAGGAGCAAAAGTGCTGTGCTCGTAATGCAAGGGTCACACGCTCAACCCCGGCCAAGTGAAACCCTGATTGTTGTGCTCCCACTGCTTTCTTGGTTGGAACCTGTGTGTGAGGGTACGTGTATTTATGTGCGCATTTGTAGGTGCATGTGTGTGTGTGAGTATATGTTTGTGTTTGCAAGTGTGTGTTAAGGTGTGTGAAAGTGTGTGCACTAACCTAACCACACAAGTGAAAGGCTTTACTGGTAGATGCAGGTGCATGCTGGGTAACACGAAATAAGGTGGCTGCATTTATGTTGGTTTTGCATTATGAAAAACCCATATTCATTTTAGTTGTTTGAGGAGAAAAGAGAGGTTAAAGGAGAGAGGGTAGTAAGGAGATGGAGGAGAAGAGAGAGTGGAGGAAGGAGAGTGAGGAAAGCAGAGAGGAGAGCCAGGAAAGAGGGGAGGGAGAAGGGAGGAAATAGAGATGATAGAGAGGGGAGGAGGAGATAAAGGAGAGATAAAGGAGAAAGAAGATAGAGAAGAGAGGAGGTGGGAGGAGGGAGAGGAGAAGAGGAAAGACATAGGAGAGGGAAGAGCGAGGAGACAGATACAAACAGTTTGGGGTTCATTTACTAACAATTTACGCAGTTTACGATGCGTCTGTTTATGCGAGTTCGGTAATTTAGTAGTTTATGCAACTTCCTCATTATGCGTAGTATTTATCAAACCTGACACCCATCAGGAAATCAGCGCATACTCCGCCCTCAAGCGTAATTAGAACGCCTCTAAAAGAACAATGGGCCAGCATGTTTCTATCATGGATCTTCCTACTACGGGAAAAAGAAAGCGCAAGCTTAAATTTAGTGACGTGCATGAAGTAACAGCAAACCTGAACATATTACAGGGCAGAACATTTACATTTAGGGTTACATGTGTAAGGGATAATGCCCGACGAGGTGTCCAATATCATCTGATAATGGACGCTGCGGAGGCGTGAACCGTCCGATGCGCAGCGGAGTCCATTATCAGATGATATTGGACACCTCGAAGGGCATTATCCCGCTTATACCATGGTCATTTGCCAACTATTTTTTTACAAACATTAATTTATGTTTTAAGACGTTTTGCAATAGAAATCTAACGTTTTTCAACGTTAGCCAACTCTGATATTTATAGTCCGCTCAGCTCATAGAACCAACACCGGCTTTCCTTTGGCTGAGCTATTAGCCCAAAAGCTAACGTTATGCTAGCAGGATTCAAAGGCAATAACATTGTGTACGGTTGATAAACAGTAAATGAAATTTAAAGTATGTTTGACAATAAGATTTGCTAGCTAACCAGCCATTTCACTGTCCCAAAATCAATATCAAGATGTTGCAGCCAATCAGAATCGAGTATTCACCCAGACCATGGTATAAATTAATTTAACAGACACTTTTATCCAAAGCGACTTCCAAGAGAGAGCTTTACAAAAGTGCATAGGTCAATGATCATAAAAAACATTGCAGGTAACCAAAATATGAAGCAAATGAACATGAAGACCATCCACACCTTCGGGGACAAAAAACGCGCTACTGGTACCTGCTTTAAAGAGTCAGAGAATTTCTCCCGCAGAATAGAGGCACGCTCTTACTGGCAGTCTTTGTAAATACCGCAGACTATATAATTAGGCGCACTTTGCGCGTATCCTTCCACCTTTTTGGGTGGAACTCCCACTTTCCCCATGACCCTCCCACGAACGCATATTGAAAGTGCAACTTGTCTGTTCTTGCTCATGTGGCAGGCAATCTGTTATTTTACCCGAGTGGATAAAGAGATATAGATGTGTAGACCTGAATATATTTGAACTGCTACTGTACCTAGTATAAAAGGGACATCCTGACAGCATGTATGTAATGTATATTGCAGTGTACCATTTCTTATGTATAAGATTTCCAGAACATTCACTGACACATAGAGGCACACAACATATTCATTCAAAGATCAAACGTGGGTGTGTGTTTGCATAAGTGTGTGTGTGAAGGTGTCTGTGTGTGTGTAGGTGTGTGAATGTGTAGCAGTCTGTGTGTGTGCAGGTGAGCAGATGTGTGTTAGTGTGTGACTGTGGGTGTGTGGGTGCATGTGTATGTGTACATGACGTGTGTATGTGTGTATTCGTTGCTGTGTGTGTACTGTATCTCCACTGGTATTTTGAGGACGACTGGCTCTTTGATCCCCTGTTTGAGTTTGTCAGCAGAATATCCTCATACCTTTCACCCCCACCTTCTCTGTCCCTCTCTCTCTCCCATCTCTTCTTACTGCTCTCTCACTCTACCTCCCTCTCTCTCTTTTCCTCCTCCTTCCTGCCTCTATTTCTCTCTCTTAACCTCTCTCTCCTTTGCCCTCTCTCCCTCTCCCTCTGCCCCACTCCCCAACTCCCTCTATCTCTCTCCCACAATCCCCAACTCTCTTCCCCTGCCCCCATCATATCCCAGCAGCAGCTGCAACTCTTCTCCTCCTATTGGCCTCCTCCACTCCCCTCCCCTATCCTAACACCTCCTCCCCTCTTCTCCTCTCCTCACATCTTCCTTCCGCTGTCATCTCCTCTCCCCTTCTCACATCTCCTCTTCTCTCCTCCCCATGCTAACATGGAACTAAAGCCTGATCGTCTGTATGTACAGTTCCACATGGAATGGGTGTGTTAGTCACTCAACCTCGGGCTCTGATCAGACATCAGCTACTCCTCAGAGGTCAGAGGCTTCCAGCATATTCTGTCGCTCTGCTGGGTAAGGAGATCAGAAACATTTTCTAATTAAACCTGAGCTGTCTGTGTGTCTGACTCATTATTCTGTCAATATACCAGACTACCTGCCCTACTCAATGATTGACTATTGATGTCAGGATTCTCTGCTGCCTTGCACATATCAACAAATAAACACACGCACACATTGACACTCACATATGAACACACACATACTCACAAACATACTCTCACGTCCACACTCACACACAAATGTTCTCACACACAATCACACAGGTTTGGTTTGCTGGGTGGAGGTGAATAACATGAAAATGAGCGACGTGGTAGGAATCAAGACAGGAAAAGAGAAACACATGTAGAAAAAGAGAGTAAAACGGTGAGGAAGAGGAGAGAGAGAAATATAGTAAAACAGGGTGAGGAAGAGGAGAGAGTAAAACAGGGTGACGAAGAGGAGAGGGAGTAAAACATGGTAAGGAAGAGGAGGGGGAGTAAAGCAGGGTGAGGAAGAGGAGAGGGAGAGAGAGAGAGTAAAACAGGGTGAGGAAGAGGAGAGAGAGTAAAACAGGGTGAGGAAGAGGAGAGGGAGAGAGAGAGAGAGAGAGTAAAACAGGGTGAGGAAGAGGAGAGAGAGAGTAAAACAGGGTGAGGAAGAGGAGAGGGAGAGAGAGAGTAAATCAGAGATTGAAGGATAAAGGGTAGAAGCTCCAGCAGAGAGAGCAGGAGGTGCCTGTCGCTCTGTCAGCTGCCCAGCCAGAGGGCCCACAGCTGGGAGGCGCTTCTGCCGAGCCCTGGGCGACTTCTGGAGCTTCCAGCAGAGTCCCGGCATACATAAACCCACCTCGCCACACACACTTACACCCCGTATGTGTATGTATGTGTATGTATGCGTGTTTGCGGTAAGTGTGTGTATGTATGTGTGTACGCGGTAAGTCAGTGTGTGTGTCTGTGTGTGTGTGTGTGTGTGTGTGTGTGTAGGAGAGGGGTGACAGAGTGACAGGGTTCAGGAACATGATGCACAGGAAATAATTTCAATGTGTAAATAAGCACCACAAATAAACACGGCTCTGTCTGAGATGCGCTCATACACACACACACACACACTCAGACACACATACACATACACACTCCTCCTCACTGAGTCTCAGGCAGAGTCATTAATAAACAGAGTTGTCTAATTAGGGTTAATCAGAATCCTCCACAGGACACAAGTGATCGTAGGTGCTGTGTGTGTGTCTGTGCATGTGTGTGTTTATGTACAGTATGCTTCTACGGATGAATAGGATTAAAGACCAAACATGGCCCAGTTCTTGTGATTGGGGCTGGAGGTTTAATCATTAGTTTTTTTTCCTTGGCAGAAGGTGGGGTGAAGGGAGGGATAGAGGGAGGGATGGAACGTGGGGTGGAGGGATAGAGGGAGGGAGGGATGGAAGGGAGGATGGAGGGATGTTGTATCTTTAAGATGAAAGGCCCTGAGCCTCAGTGGACCTGGGAAGAATATGAGGAAAAGCAAGGAGTAGAGAAACAGGAGGAAGAAGTTTTGCTCAATCCTGCTGCATGCTCTATCTGCTCCAACCAGAGAGAAAGAGAGAGATAGTTAGAGAGACAGAGAGAAAGTTAGAGAGACAGTGAGAGAGAGGGAGTAGGATAGAGATAGAGTGTGACAGAGAGAAATAGAGAGAGAAGAACAGAGAGGGAGGGAAAGAGAAATAGAGGGAGAGAAACAGAGGACAGAGAGTGTGAGAGAGGGAGAGATAAGAGAGTGAAACTTTTCCCAACTCTGTCTGTCAGAGCAACAGAACTAACCCTGGGGCAGCTGTTCTCCTCAACTCTATGAGTGTGTGTGCATGTGTTTGAGTGCGTGGGTGCGTGTGTGCTTGCACCCGTATGTGTGTGTCTTCTTGTCAATGCTGGGGGAACACACAGCTTAAATAAATGAAGGAACAAGAAAGCCCATGTTGTGTAGCTGCTGTCTCCTGCCTGTGTCTTCTGCATGGCTGAACAGGCCGACTGGATCTGCCTCCAACCGTATTAAATGCTCCTCTCTTTCCCTGCCTCTCTGTTCCTCTCTTTATTTCTCCAATCATTTTTCTCTTGCTCTTTTCTATCTCACTGTTCATCCCATGTTCATGTTCTGTCTCCTCTTTTTCTATGTCACTCTCTCATTCTTACTTTTTAACTTTCTCACACTCACTCATCTTTTCTCACTTTTTTGCTCAGTTGTCTCTCTCTCTCTTTCACTCTCTCACTCTTGGCATGAATGTTCAGGTTACACAATGTTGCAAAAGCCGTCCACAGTGAAGAGACAACACTTGGAATTGTTAACACATCAAATAACATAATCTACATCACTCACAAAACAAACATCCATACAATTATAATCATGCAAAACAAATGTGTGTGTAATTACCAAACATAATGTTCAGGTGGAGAATAGTTTCAACAATTACACATGGTTGATTCACTGTACCTCAAGTTGTGACACTGGAGGTGTCGAGTTGTAGGTCCCTAGCCCAGAATTAAAGTATTAATTATGAATTTAAACTTCACCTGTTGTACAGTGATCACATATTCTGGATGATATTTTTTAACCATGATTTTGGATTTCTCCCTTCTTCAATTGTGTGTGGTCACTGAGTCTGTATTTAGTAAGGGGCTGTCTCTACTTTATGCCCCTGATAGTAGATTTCAGTACACAGCCATTTCATAATCTCTGTTTCGGGCACCATAGCAATCTAATTGTTATGGATATCTCACTCATTTTAATTATCTCTTCTCTCTCACTCATTTTCTCTCCTATCTCTTTTTCTCTTTCCCAAAAAGAGCCAAGTTCTACTACTTGCCTGGTGTAAATTCACACTTAAACACACTTATATGAGTAACATGTTCACATTAGAACTGTTGCGCTGTTGTAAGTCAGAACATTTGGCGTTACCTCAATGCCTGTGGAAATGTCGGCCTGTTTCTTTAAGGTGTGTCCCAGTGTGTGATGTCAGAGACAACTTTCAGTCAGTCCCCTCTCTTCTCCACAAGGACAGGTATCTTTAGGAATTAATCAGACGGGACAAAAACTCCTTATGAATAAGAGAGGGTTTGACAAGGGAGAAAGCTTCAGTCATCAGTTTTACCACTGTTTTCTGAATGACTGCTATGGCGACCGACAAGGGACAAACTGTACTGCATGAGAGGAGAGTGGTTTGAGGAGGCAATATGTGGCTATGTGGTTCATGTGCAGGATCATGGGCTAGTGGTGGATGACTTTGTGGCTTGGTCTGAATATTTCCTCCATCGAAATGTGCCATAGACGAAAGACACGAAAATTACAACCTAGCCCACCGCCAAACAAAGTGTTTATGTTAACCTAGTGGTTAGCCACAAACATTTGGGGATTGGTCTACAATTAAATCTGATAACCAACTGTGTTTCAAATCCAATTTTCAGAATCTGAATCAGAATAAAGTTGAATATTGCCAAGTAGTTTACCCAACAAGTAACTTTCTTTGGTGGGCAGGTGCGTACAGTAAACATATAAGAATCGTAAAAATCTTAAAGTGGTCCTCCAAAATATCTAAACGTAATAAATGTAACAAATGTATAACCAGATACTAACAATACTGTACAATTTAAAATCAAATATAAGTACACTGCCATGAAAAAGTCCAGCAAATATCTCTCCCGAGGCAGTTTGAACCATTGCCTTCAGGTCGTCTTTTAGGGACCACTGTTTGTAGGATTACTCCAAGTTTCCTTCATCGAAAGTGCTGTTGCTCTGCTTCATGGCAGATACTACTTCGACTGCATTTCTTACACTATCCTGTACTTTGCACACTTACTCTTTTGCTTACTTGGACATTTGCACATGAATCTCTGAATCAAAATGTTCTAGTACATGCTCTGTAATTTTATTGTGTTGATGTTGTCCTTTGTATTCTGTTATAATGTGAACCCTGGCTGCAAAACAACAACCTCCTAGTGGGACACTAAAATATAACATTGAACCTAGAATGTGAGCTGGAAGACCACACATGACTGATGCAGTGTTCTTTAAAATAACTACAGGTATGGGTGTCGCTAAGGGACATACTTGATGTCCCTGTAAATAAATGTAAATGTAGCAGTTAATTCAACACTCATGGCATCAAAAGCAACAGACACAAGGGATTTTAAACTTGATCTCATGATCTGCAGTCAGATTCTCTACCACTGAATTATACCGTCCCTATGGAGGTCAGTGCCACCATACTAGATACACGTGATTATGGATTTCTTTGTGCACATGCAGTTCTTCATTCAAGAGCCGCAAACCATGAATTTGTTCCACACAGGTCCAAACTGTCTACAGGCATTCTCAGGTATTCTACTATGGTGAGTTGGCAGGCGATATACTCCTGTACAAGGGCATTACAAATTCTAGACTGCGCTGAACAGGTTAGGAGTGTGTGTGTATGTGAATGTTTTCAGGACTTGTGGTACTTTACAGGCTTTAACCACTGTGTCAACATCAGATGCCATATAACACACGCAACACTACACACCTGACAGAGATGCATTTGCATAGTGTGCGTGTGTACGTGGATTCATGTTTGTGTTTGTGTGCGGGCATGCGTGTGTATGTTGCCATTGTGCTTTCTGAAGTGGGAACATCCTGTTGGCTTGCACCCCACCAAGACGTTTAGTTTGTGTGTGTGTGTGTGTGTGTGTATGATGTGGCAAGGTGCTTTGCTCTGCTGTCTAACAGCAACAAGGGCCCGGGTCGGATTCCCTATCTGGACACGGTCTGGTGCTCAGGTGGGTTATCTCCTTGGCCTTTCTGTGTGGAATTAGCATGTTCTCCCTGTGCTACCGAAAACCGAACAGATCTCTCTCCTGCCCTGCCCCTGACCAAGACAATGACCCAGAAAACCATTGATATGACTGCCTACTCCTCCAGGTTGCCCTGGGAGAGAGGACAACATGGATGGAGAAAATGCAGAGAACACATTTCCTCAATGTGTGTATTTTCAGTTTACCTGCTGCCTGCATGTGTGTGTGTGTCATACAGTCAGACAAAAAAACAAGTTTCTTCTTATCATGAGGTGAGTTCTGTTTCAGGAAGTGACATCATGAGGTGAGGTCTATTTCAGAAAGAGCGCTGCTTATGTCTGACCCTTGGTGTGGGCTCAGGTTAACAGGAGGAGGCAGGCATGCTGACAGTCTGGGGGAAGACTACACGCCTGTCAGCTGACATTTAGACAGGCTAGGAGGGGAGGGAGGGCAGAAAGGAAGACTAAAGAGGAGCGGAGGAGAGGACTGAAGGATAGGATGAGAGAGAAGAGAGGAGTAAAGGATAGGAGAGCAGGAGAGGAGTGAAGTAGAGAAGAGGAGAGAAGATGAGAAGACATAGGCTGTGTGTTAAGCCTGGGGATGTGGAGCCTCTGTGTGACAGAAGGTGCAGTTACTGAGGCCTCTGGGTTTCTGTGTGTGTGCGTGCGTGTGTGTGTGTGCTTGCACTTGTGTTCCCCGGGCTGGAGCAGACAGTAAGCTGACAGGCTGCAAGGCTGCTATGGTGGGGAGGAACTTTAATAAAGCAGCCACTGTTGCTCTGATGTCAGCTACACACACTGATGGTTGCATACAAAATATGAACTCATTAGCCACACACACACTCGCACACACAACCACATACATACACCTGGATCTGGATTGTCAAATATTGCTGTGACCAATAATTCCACATCTTTCCAAGACTTTCACTATGTAGCGACACATAACAAATCCTTATACTGTTTCGGTTAAAGGACTGTAAGCAGTATCATTGTACTATATTACACCATTACTGTATACTGTACCTTACTGTACAACTCCATCATGTTCCTACAGGCTTCCTGGGGTATACAGAAGTGTTGAGCAGCAGCATTTTGGGGAAGAGTTTGCCACAGCAATGAGCAAGGGACCGCCAGAAGAGAGGTAACCATAGCAACAAGCATCAAAGATGAGGCCAGGAGTAGCTGAGAGCGGTCATTATGTCCCATCCTGAGAGAGAGATAGAGACACACTCACACATACTGTATACACACACACACACAGTGCACCTGCTGAGAGCCAGATGACTCAGACATTTTGAGGCAGCCAAAAGTTCAGGTACCTTTCTTTTGATTGTTGATTAGACACATTCAGGTGTTCATTCAGAGAGAGAGATAGAGAGAGAGAGAGAGAGAGAGAGAGAGAGAGAGAGAGAGAGAGAGAGAGAGAGAGAGAGAGAGAGAGAGAGAGAGAGAGAGAGAGAGAGAGAGAGAGAGAGAGAGAGAGAGAGAGAGAGAGAGAGAGAGAGAGAGAGAGAGAGAGAGAGAGAGAAAGAGAGAGATAAATCCACCAGTATGTATCTGTGTCTCCAGCTCTCTTTGTCATAGATGAGCACATTACAGCATCCTCTCCCAATTAGCTGACCAGGGTAGGTGGTATCCTGTGTCTATGTGTGCACGTGTCCATCTGTGTGTATGTGCATCTCTGTGTGTGTGTTTCACCGAGCATAATTACTAATGTGAACTGCCACTTTCTGAAATATACCAAATATGGTATACCTGATGTCAAACACCTCTCCATTCGTCCTCTCCACTCTACCTCTCCCCTTTTTCCTCTCCCTCTCTCCCTCAGGCACACAGAAACAGACACTCTTAAGGAGTCAAACACAAAATATAAGAGAGAGGAAGAGGAGAGGAAAGGAGAGGGAGGGGACTAGTCCATTTTAACATTCTCATCAAAACTTAATAATGAGGATAAAATGACTCATTAAGACTCATTATCTAGATTATTGGGGACAATTTTGTTCATTTCACCACCGAGGTTGAATATGTGTCTGTACATTCAAATAAGCAATCACACCTGAGCAGAATTTCCAGTGTGTCTGCATGAATAGCTTCTTCGCTAAAGCCAGGCCAAAGCAACGCCCGAAAAACAAAAGTAACAAACTAGGCAGCCGCATTGGTCAACATATCAAACTGGGATGAGGCGGAAGAAAACACAGCAGTCCAAAATAGCAAACAGGCAAATAAGGCACGTGAAAACAAATCCTATCAATTCTCTCCACTCATGATATGTTGACCAATGGGGCTATCTAGTTCTTTACCTTTGCCTTTCTGTTCTGTTTATCTCCCCATGTGATGCATCCAGCGAGAGCGCTCCTTTTGTGGATGTGACAGCAGGTCAGAACTACAGTAAACATGCAGGTCAGAACTACAATAAACAGGTCAGAACTACAGCAAACATGCAAGTCAGAACCACAGTAACTGCACATCCTTTGCCTCCCTCTGCTAGTGAGCGCTGGTCCTACAGGTGGAGGTGTGACACCAGCAGGGTTTCTGGTTATGACCAGCAGGGTGTCCCTCCTCCTTCCCTGTAAATCCCTGTAGCTGGGCTAACACATGTCCACCAATCACACTCTGGACCACTGTGTTTGAGTAAGTGTGTGTGTGTGTGCGTGTGCGTGTGTTTGGATCAGTGTGTGCGTGTGAACGTGTGTGAGAGAATCTGTGTGTGTGTGTGTTTGCGATGTGTGTATAGATTTAGACCAGTCTGTAATTAGATCTGTCCCTGCTAATTACTGCTGATCATCGCTATGGCAACATATAGCAATGTTGCAGGCCATATTCTGTAGACTTGACAGAGTTAGAGAGGACAGGGTAGTGTGTGTGCTTGTGTGTGCTTGAGTTATTTGTATAATCAAATAATCAGTGGTCTCAATATCTCCATGACAGTATCCTAGTGACCCATACACGTACATATGCACACACACACAAACACACACACACACTCCCCACTCCACCGTAACTCTGTCAACTCACATGCCCACATAATGTACACACAAACATAGACAAAAACATGGACACATACACAAATGCTCAGAACCCCCAAATCTGTACACACTCTCTCACAAACACAAACGCACACATAGACAAAAAACATGGACACATACACAAATGCTCAGAACCCCCAAATCTGTACACACTCTCTCACAAACACAAACGCACACACATATACGCATATACGCACACGTACACAGTAATAGAACAGATGCAGTCACATCCACAGTGGAAGCCGTGTTCCAGAGAAATCTCAAGCCTCGTACGCATCTAATGGCAGTAATTGCTCCTGACTTGTCGGAGTGAATCTATCCAAAGCATTTGTGTGTGTGTATGTGTGTGTGTGTCTGTGTGTGTTTGTGTATGTGTCCTTTGCATACGATATGTGTCTTTATACATTGTTGTGTGTGCATGAGTGTGCACATGCAGCAGCAGTGTGTGTGTGTTCTGCAGAGCAAGGTGACATTAAAAGGACATGACACCAAAGTCCTGGGGGAAGAGAAAGAACAAAAAGCCTGTCTGGCCTACAATCACAGACACACACACATAGAAAATCCAGAATGTGTGTGTGAGTGTAAGAGAGAGATTGAGAGAGAGAATACTCTCACATTGTCCTTTCAAACACATTTATACTGTTACAACCACTTAAAGCTGCAGTAGGTTGGATTATCAAATACACTCAAATATGATAAACAGTCCGAACAACCGTGGCTTTTCTCTAGTTACAGTCTGATTGACGGTGGTTAAGCCAAATAAGCCAAAAGAGGAAGACACGGCTCACCGAAGGCAATTGGATGGAACAGGACTGCCGAAGCAGAAGTGGATGGAAAGTAATGGCTGAAAAGGTTTTGTCCTGATAATATCCCAGCGATTGTACCTTTAAGTATGGAAATGGGGTAGGGGGTAAAGGGGGGAGATGGGGGAGTTAGGGGAGGACTAGATGGGGAGGAGAGGGGGGAAACAGAGGGAGCAGAAAGGAGAGATGGGGGGAAGACAGGGGGAGTATGGGGGGCAGTAGAGGGGTGACGGGAGAAGAGAGGGGAGCAGAGTGGAGAGTCAAAGGCAGAGTGAAAGGGAGAGTAGAGGAGGCAGAGGGAGAAGTAGAGGGGGAAGTAGGTTGGGGACGGGAGTTGGGGGGAGTAGAGGGGGGAGACGGGGGAGGATGGGGGGGGGGCAGTAGAGAGGGAGACTGGGTAAAAAGAAGGGGGAGTAGAGGAGGGGAGCAGGAACAACAGAAGTAGTAAACACGTTCATGTCGGCTGCTCAATGTTTCATGACCCTAGGTGAAGGACTGCCTCATGTATATTTAAGAGAGAAGAGATTAATGTGGTGGGGGCATTTCACAACAAGGCTTTGGTGATCAAACTGCTGCCCTACTTAGACTGAAGTCTCAAGGTTGGAAGGGGGGGAGCATGGGTGCATGGGGCGTGAGTGGGTGGGGGGGGGGGGAGGGGACTGGTCATGTTTAGACCTGAAAACGCCTCTGCTCACTGGTGCAAGTTCTGCTCATTCTAAGTGGAAAATGGCACTTGAACTTTCTGTACGTAATGTATATCAAAACTAAACATGAAGAATTCAAAACAATAATTTTGTCTGTACAGTTTGTGATTAGACTCCTCTATCCTTTCCTAACCCTGCCTCTCCTCTCTTTTTTTCTCCTTTCTCCTCCCTCTCCTCCTCTCCTCTCCCACCTCTCTTCTTCTTTCCCCTCCTCCCCCCATTTCTCCCAACCACTCTCTGTTTTGCTCTACCCACCTCTCCTCTCTTTAACAACAGTTTAGCCAAGGCGAGACTCTTGTCCCCCTGACTCCACTTCTTCCAGACAGTTAACCTGTTTCAAACACTCCCTCTATCCCTTTCTCCCTTAGACTTTCCCCTCCCTCTCTACCCCTTCTCTTTCTCCCTCCCTGGATTCTCTCCACCTACCTCCCTCCCTCTCTCTGTATTATTCCCTGGACTTTCCATCGCAATCTTCTCCTCTCTCCCTCCCTCTCTACCCCATCTCTCTATCGCAAGTTTACTAGTATGAGATACACAGACTTTCCACAATTGCAAGCATATTAAGTTAATTGTCGACTACACTCACAAAAATATACACTCATACACGGTTATACATGCATGAAGACAAACAGAAAAGCACACACACACACATATTGACATGTATTAGCTTCTGGTGAAGGTTCCAAACACACCTCTTGTGCTGTGTTGCCCAGGGGAGAGTCACAGATGGACATGGAACAACCCCTCTGTGACCTAAGCCCTGGAGCTCCTCTCCTTTTCCTTCCTCCCCATTCCTATCCTATCCCCTCCTTGCCTCACCTCTCCTTCCGTCTCTTCTCTCCTGTCTCCTCCTCTCGTCTGCTCTCCTACACTCTCCCCACTTCTCTCCTACACTCTTCTATCCTGTCATGTCTCTGTGGGCTTAATCCTCAGAGATGCTCGCTGCTACATCACCCCCCTCCCCCAATCCCCCTACCAACACCTCCGTCCCCCCACATCTCTGAGGACTTACCTCATCTCTTGGGTCCCGACCACAGCTGATACGCAGGTTTTCAACACATATGTGAGGTTGTCTCTTGCTGTGGTCAAGAGGTTACGCAGCGGGCTAGTGACATTACACATATAGATTGGAGAGTGTTCACTTTAACCTGCGGAAAGGGCTACATGCAGAAAATAGTATGAACGATGAGCTATGACCACATCACTTGTGTGTTGTTATCCTGTGCCTTAAGTTGTTGAATGTGTACCGTTTAAGGACATGTTTTGGTGGTTACTATATTTGTATGGTCCAGCTCATGCATATAATGTCCATCTGAGAGACATGTTTCTCACTCATGCCAACCACTCTGCCTGTCGTGGTGGCCTGATCCGAGTAGCTGGATTTAATAAACAAAGTCAACTCTTTTTCATTGTGGTGCTTTCCTTGGCCCATCCTCCGACAGGAAATCATCTAACAACAGCAGACGTACTGCTTGCTGCAGAGTCTGAGCTTTATACAGAACTACAGTATAGACTTCAGCTTTTGAAATGGACACATGACACATCTCTATGAATAGACCAATTATCACCCTACGTCACACAACTGTCAAGCAGGCTCAACTGCGCATGTGGGTTGCAAAAGACGAACTTCTCCCCGTTCTATTACTCTTGGAGTGTCGTTCAGGTCATCATATATCTCTGGCCACTGGATTGCAGGGCTTGATATTAACTTTTTGAGGCTCTTGGCCTTTGGACAAATACATTTACGTTCACAAAAGTCACTTGACCCAGATACCCTTAAATGGCCTGTCCAAGTGATCGGGCAAAACTAGCCTGGCTAACGGAGGTCGCTTTCTCAGGCAAATGACGAATGAAACAGACAGGTTAAAGAAATCCGAGATTCTGGCTATCTTCACCAGACTCGTATCTACATTAGGCAGTCCACCCTGACGTTTCTGGTGTAGAATGGAGTGAAATACAACATTGTGCACACTGCCAGTGAGCGAGTCTGACTGAGGCTAACGTCAAAACAGTATAACTGGGATGTAGTCTCACTCAGATTGCCAGTTTAAACAAATCAGAAAAATAATCAGACCAGCTGACTATAAAAGCAGAATTCCCATATGTCTTGAAAGCTGCCCTGCTCGACTTTTTAAATGTAGAATTGACTGTAAAAGTGTAAAATTATGAACTTTGTGACATGACGTGAAGACATGGTTGCCGCTCGACTATGCGGTCTGTACCGGGCGACATTCTCACTCAAATTTCAAGACTTTCGTGACCCAAATCAAAATTCTGATGCGACAGATCATTGGGTAATCGCTTTCTCTCCTAAAGGCATGTCCTCCTCGACGCTTTTGGTCTTTTTAAATCTAACTATTTGTATTATCCATGTGGTCCTTTTGCCATTTAAAATGCTATCCTTTCCCGGTTTTCTGCAGCCACAGTGCGCGCGCATCCCGATTGTTTACAAACAAATAATTGGTCTATACAGTACACCTCAATGATGGAGAAGGTAACAGGTGTAGACAAGATTGCATGTGTGTGTGTACACCAGACTATATATGTGTATGTAGACCAGACTGTGTATGTGTGTGTAGACCAGACTGTATATTTGTGTGTAGACCAGACCTTGCATGTTTGTATGTAGACCAGACTGTGTATGTAGACCAGACTGCGTATGTGTGTATGTAGATCAGACTGTATATGTGTCTGTAGACCAGACTGTATGTGTGTGTGTAGACCAGACTGTGTATGGTGTGTGTGTGTGTGTAGACCAGACTGTATGTGTGTGTGTAGACCAGACTGTATGTGTGTGTGTAGACCAGACTGTATATGTGTGTGTAGACCAGGATGGCTGCACATTGTCACAGCGCTGTAAACACCATTACACAACGCTTCAACACTCGCTGAGCCACATAATGAGAACACAAACACTTGGCTACACACATGTTCAAACCCACAGACGTACCTGAGCTACACACACATACACACTGACACCTGAGCTACACATGCAAATACAAACACACACACAGACCCACACACCTTGGCTAAAAACACTCGCACACACACACTTCCTCTTTCCTGCGCTTTGTGTGTATGTATCTCTGTGTGTACGTGTGTGTGTGAGGACTGTGTGTGGCTGTTCTGCTTATGTCACACTGAACATAGGCTAGGGAACAGTACGATAGGCATTCTTGACCTTACAAGCAAGGAGTTGCACACACACACAGACACTCATCTGCCTATGTGTGATGTGGCTGTGTGTTGTCAGAAGGGATCTGTCTCTCTTTGTTTCTCTTTTCCTCACCGTCTTCTGCCTCCCCTCCATCCATCTCTCCATCTCTCCCTCCATCCCTCCCTCCATCTGTACCTCCATCCCTTCGTTTATCCCTGCCTCTTTCTTTCCTTCCCTCCATCCATCTCTCACTCTATCTGTACATCCAACCCTTCCTCCATCCCTCACTCCCTCACTAGTATGACCACATCAAACGTCAGTCATACTAGTGTGTCAGCCTCTCTACCTCTTCCCTTCTATCTTCTCTCTTCCTCTCTCATTTTTCTGTCAGTCTGTCATCACCTCCTTCTCTTCTCCCTTCCTTTCCTCTCTCTACCTCCTTAATTCCTTAACCTCTCACAATTGCTTTCTCTCTCTGCCTCTCCCTCCCTCTCGCTTTCTCTGTCTCACTGTCAATCTACTGTTCTCAGTCCATCCAGTCTCCATTTAGGCGACAAGACGGATAGTTCCCATCCACCTTTATGTCTCGTTCCCACCTGGTATACCCCCCACACACATCCTTCACTCCCCCTCCTCCTGTCAGTTTCTAATCGGAGAGCAGATTACTCAGAGTAAAAATAGTCAGTCAGGACAGAGAGACAGGTCCTTGTCCAGACTTTAAATTCTCTCACCGTCTCTCTTTTTTCTCTTTCTCCCTGTCTCTCTTCCTCTGTCTCTCTCAACTTCTCTTTACACCATATGTCTTGAAATGTATGAAACATTGCAAATACAGGTCAAAGGGTTGTAAACATATTTTTCCCTCTCCAACTTTTCTCTCATTAGCTCTCTCTCTCTCTCTCTCTCTCTCTCTCTCTCTCTCTCTCTCTCTCTGTCTCTCTCAACTTCTCTTTACACCATATGTCTTGAAATGTATGAAACATTGCAGATACAGGTCAAAGGGTTGTAAACATATTTTTCCCTCTCCAACTTTTCTCTCATTAGCTCTCTCTCTCTCTCTCTCTCTCTCTCTCTCTCTCTCTCTCTCTCTCCCCTCTCTCTCTCTCCTCTCTCTCTCTCTCTCTCTCTCTCTCTCTCTCTCTCTCTCTCTCTCTCTCCTCTCTCTCTCTCTCTCTCTCTCTCTTCCTGCCCCTAACTATCTCACCACACTGTCACTTGACAAATGGAACACAAAGAAGCCAAAAGCAGCAGACGATGGAGGTGCAGTTCTGTGCTGGAGAAGAGGGTAGAAGGGTAGATGGATATGAAAGTGTACCATTGTCTCCACCATTGTCTCCACAGGTCTCCTGGCGTGGGGTGTTAGAGATGGAGGGATGAGTGGGATGAAGGAGGAGGTTGAGTTGAGGAGGGGGCGACACAAGGGATTGAAGGGGTAATTGTCGAGGTCCTCTCCCACACAAATACTAGCTGGCCTCTCACAGAGAAGAGATGGTGAATTAAACATGACCCAGTGTCCAACCTCCCCCTTATCTAACACAGCCCCACAGAAGAGGCCATTGTGATCATGTTAATGTTCTCTATTTCTAAGAGATCACATCTTTATACTTAGTGTCCTTATAATTTTTTATATTCATTCAAGTCGCTCTGAAAAAAATTATTTTTCTTGTTCACACTTTATTTTGACAGTACATTCATAGATACATATATATTGTTACGTATTAAACATGGTAGGAAATACAAACTTAATGTAAAGCGTTGATAGATCCTGTACATTGTAATACAAAGGAAAGATCCCTATCTGTGTTGCCACTTAAGACAAAACTTCCATCTTGCTCCTAACATCTGTGAAGGAAACTAGGACCCAAAAAAGGGATCAATGTTCAGTATCGAAACCCAACCCATTCCTGGAGTGGAATCAATCTGCTGTTAGTGTTCTGTTCCGTTGGAGTCAACAAATCTGGCCTGAGGTCCTTCTTGGCATCTGCTGTACACACACACACATAACATACATGCACACACATATAACATCCACACACACACCCACATAACATCCACACACCCCCACATAACATCCACACACACCCACATAACATGCACACACACATAACATACACGCACACACACCCATATAACATCCACACATACATAATATACATGCACACACACCCACATAACATCCACACTCACATCCACACATAACATCCACACACAACCCCCCTCCCACAAACACACACACATAGCATACACGCACACCCACACCCACATAACATGCACACACAAACACAACCCCCCCCCCCCACAAACATATAATCCACACACACAATACACCTCCCCACACACCCACATAGCATCCACACACATAACATTCACACACACACACAACATCCACAGACACATAACATCCACACACACAATACACACCCACACACATAACATCCACACACACACACACACACTCCCCCCACATAAAATCTATACACACACAACACACCCCCACACACCATCCACACACAACAGACATTAACACACACCCACACACAACATCCACACACACAGGGCCGCCCATAGAAATAGCTGGGCCCCTGAAAGGTCCAGTGAATGGGACCCCCCTAATAGGTGTTTACTTATTAACGCATGTCCTTATGTGCTCTCTCTCTCCTACATAAAACATTTGTAAACTTAAAGAGACTTACTCAGTAATAGGAGCTACATTTTAGCAAAACAAATACATCTTTATACATAAAACTTGAACATAAAGATTATATAAAACATATATAATGATTGAGCCTCTCCTGGCTCATTGTGGAGCACAAGTTGTTTTTATGATTTAGAGTTTACTGAAGGACCTTTCACTTCCTGCCAAGTTACAGGTAAAGTGCAGAATGTCCTCAGAACAATGCAGAACATGCGCTTTCTCAGTGTCAGCTTTGCTCTAACTAGCTTCCTCTTGGCTAGCATCGGCCAGCATGGCTGGGTGCTTCTTTCGGAGTTAACTGGAATTTTTTTTTCATTACTTTTATTTGGGGGTCGAATGCCCTTGCTAGCTCTCGCCTTTTTTTCTCTTTTCTTTTCCGATATCCCGATTTCTGAACAGGTCCTGGCATACCAACGAAATGTAGCCTACTCTGACATTTTTACCTTAACCTTAGATCAATAAATGACATCGCTAAACAAAAAACGACTCATACCATTTTTAGGAGAGGGGGGGGGGTTCATTATGAAACAGGCTACATTTTACTAAAGCAACAATACAATGTTTATGTTTGCTTTTTAAAGTAATGCTGAGCATTTCAGTTCAAAATAAATTGGTTATAATTTCTTAAAATATTTAAGACAAACATGATTATTGCTGGCATCGCGGCTGGGCCCCCCCACCACAGCTGGGCCCCAGAAAGCTTTCCCCCCTTATGGGCGGCCCTGCACACACACAACACACATCCACACAACATATCCACACCCACACAACAGAAACACACACAATATACATCCACACACACCCACAGACACACAACATACAAGTAAACATACTAGTGTCAATGATGATGGATGAGAGACTACAGAAGAATGTGCACACACACACTGCTAAAGGTTTCTGAGCATGTGCACAGACTTCTTATATTGTTGGGCAGATTTTCTATGAAGCTTAAGAGTCCTCGAGGTCAAGAGGTCATGCAGCGAGGCCCCACTGAGAGCGAATATAGACATGGAACACACTCAGGCCTAGACTTTTAGGAGACAAGGAGGAAAACAGGCACAAATAAGGACATGAGTAACAACTTGTTCACCTGTTTGTGCGTTCTACTGTATCAGTGTACTGATCTCTGAGACCCTTTAAGAAAACGATTCTGTAAACCGAGACTAATAAACCAAAGTCAACTTTCGTGACTCTTTCCGGCTTGTCTTCTCCAGAGAATCTAATCTATCATATATAATGAGAATGGGCCTAGAACTTCCTCAGGATTAGAACTGGTCTAGAACCTTCTCAGGATTAGAATCATTCTAGACCCTCCTCAGAGTTAGAACTGTTAAATAACTGTTTCAGCAATAAGTCTGAGCAAAAACAGGAAGTCTGAACACAAACAGGAAGTCTGAACACAGAGGGGTTCATTGATCAGGAAGTGGACTCAAACGTTGCATCAAATTCCATCATCATGCCAAATTACCCACAACTCCCTGCTCATTTGAGTTCTGTTGCGTTGAATCTGTCTGCCATGCTCGGTTGATTTTGATAATTGGAGCTAGAAAGACACACACACAGGATGCGCCACACACACACACACAACACACCCTCACACAAAAACAAACACAGATGTAACACACACACACACAAACAGATGCAACATACACATTGAAAGTAAAATGCTTACTCAACCTTAAAGTAACTATTATAGTCTTCTTTTTAATCAGTAAGTGCAACAAGACTGTTAGTAAACCATTCAGATAATCCACTATGACTCCCCTCTATTAAACCTTAAGAGAGATGGCGACCCGTTTCCACAAGTGTCTGCTAACATAGTATAATTTATTCACACAAATATATTATTATTTTTTAATTGATAAGCCTTTTGGATGTTTAAGATAGTTTGAAATAAACGTTCTTCTTAAAGAAACACTTTTTTGAGTCTGTAGCTTATGTTCTTGCACATTTTTTACAAAGTCAAACTTGCTACTATTAAAAGTAATAGTAAAAGTAACATAAGTAATAATATTACTTTGTACAGAAAGTAATAATGTAACTTAATCACACTACTCTTACTGAACAATAATAAGTAATAACTACTGTATCAACACTGATTTTCCCTCTGTACCCAGCATTCTGCATGTTGAGACTCTCACTCACTTTAACCCTATTTCTATGGAAGCATTCATCAAGCTGATAGATTCCTCGAAACCCACTAGCTGCCTTCTCGATCCCCTCCCTGCCAAACTTTGTAGGGAACTTCTCCATATTATTGGACCGCCCATGCTTAGTATTATTAATGAATCTATTGTAACTGGACA